>NC_091217.1:4938337-5023337 GCF_040958095.1 Procambarus clarkii | reverse complement strand
AGGATTCGAACCTACGTCCGAGAGTATGATTTGTTCATTCGATGCATCACGCTATTGCTTCTACGGTTTCTGTTAACAGAATTATCAGAAATTCTCTTAACAGAATTACATAGTTCCGTTGATCTTGCCGATAACGCAGTCGCTCCTGTTGTAATAGACCAGAACTATGGCTCGGGGGAGATGGAGGGAGATGGAGAGAGATGGAGGGAGGGGGAAGGAGTCTCCTTAACATGTTGATCAGCTCAGCTTGGCAGCGTTGTGGTCAAAAGCTGACAGTTTGCCTTCCATTCACCTGGGTTCTAGGAGACTCGAACCATGGACCCCCACACGTGTGTGTAAGGCCGAGGCTCTATCGACCGAGCTATTGAGTGGTCTTAATAAGGAAAGTTCCCCTTTACCTTGCCTTCTCTGGCCTCCGCCAACCGCTATATCCTCGCCGCCACGCCGTCAAGACTTATTTGTACGTGCGGCGCAAGTAAAGGGTTAACATCTGTTACTATACTCTCTCTCTCTCTCTCTCTTCCCTTGTCTTCCACCTGGCCCTTGCTTGAGGCCTACTTTCTTGTAAGGAATACCTTTTGCCTTCTACTCTTTCCTTTCTCCTCACATGGAGAGAACCTCACATGGAGAGAAACAGGTATAATCCCTCCCCCTGTCTCCTCACATGATGGGGGATACAACTCATTTCCTACATCTCGTTTTTAACGTGTCAAAATAAAATGCTTTACTTCCTTTTCCTCTAGCAACATACAGCATGTATAAAATATACACCTCTTCCTTTCCCCTTCCCATAACTGGAATACACTACAACTCATCAGCCCCATCCTCCCTCCCATCCTCTCTCTCTCTCTCTCTCTCTCTCTCTCTCTCTCTCTCTCTCTCTCTCTCTCTCTCCAGTCGTTTGCCTGGGAGAGGACATACCTCATCTCCCTCCACTGATATATCGAAAAGGAAATATGTTTCTCGCCCTTTCTCTCCCTGTTTAGCGTGCGTGCGTGTGTGTGTGTGTGTGTGTGTGCGCGTGCGTGCGTGCGTGATATACAAGAGTGCCCATGGTCAGTAATATTGAAGAGCTGCTCTACACACATTCCAGTATAAATAAAAAGCCCAAATTCGACTCTATTGTCTGGCTTGCTAATTAACGACTCCAAACCCCAATTAGTAAAGAGCATCTTCTTTTTCAATTATATATTTTTTTATGGAAAATACAGGAGCCTTTTTTTATATCAGGATAACCAGGAGCCTAAAACAATTAACCAAATAAATCTTACAAAAAAGTATTTGTTTAGTTATCTGGTAAGTAAATATGTATTTGCATGACGTCATCACATTACTTTTTTTATGGTATCTTGATATCTGGATAATTTACCTGTTGACAAAGGTGATGATATCTTGATAATTTATGTCAAGATATAAATCACAATATCAAGATATCATCAAGATATTGTCAAGATGATATCCTCATCATTTACCTTTTGACAAAGATGAATAAAATTATTATTTTGGCTAGTTTAGAACACATCAACACAAAACATCTTTCATGCATTCATTTTAGAGTCAATTATCACATTTTCACGGATTAAATGCGTGCAGTGCTTGCGTGTTTCTGTCAATATACGCATAAATTATTGTATGTATGAGTGTATACTGGTGTATACTGTTTGTATGATTATAGTGCTATCGTGTCTGGAGTTCCCTGCGGCTATATGCGCTGACAGTCGTATTAGATCCTAGCTGATGTCAGCGGAGGTATTGTTACACTCTTGAGAGTAATTAGTCTTGCTGGAAACAGCATTAAAGGGGCGATATTAGACGTTATTTTCCCCATGGAAGCAGCCCGTGACAGCTGACTAACACCCAGGTACCTATTTTACTGCTAGGTAACAGGGGCATAGGGTGAAAGAAACTCTGCCCATTGTTTCTCGCCGGCGCCTGGGATCGAACCCAGGACCCAGATACAAGAATACAAGATTTCTATCTACCAAAAATATATCATGTGCAGATTGCCGAACTCTTGTCCGTATGAGCATGTTTGTGTGTGCATCAGTTTGTATGTAGCAGTTTGGATATTTATTTATGCATACACGTGTTTCTGTATATACATTTACAGACTATCATATATGTATCTCCGTTAACAGAGGTCCGAATATCCACACATATATGAACACGCACGCACACGCACGCACACGCACGCACGCCTTTACTCCAATGAAAACTCTGAATGAACGAAAAGAATGAACGCATGGCAGCGGCTATGTGATATCCGAACACACAGGGATACATGACCGGCTCTGTGACACCCGAACACACAGGGACACATGGCACCGACTCTGTGACACCCGAACACACAGGGACACATGACCGGCTCTGTGACACCCGAACACACAGGGACACATGGCACCGACTCTGTGACACCCGAACACACAGGGACACATGGCACCGACTCTGTGACACTCGAACACACATGGTCACATGGCACCGACTCTGTGACACTCGAACACACAGAGACACATGGCACCGACTCTGTGACACTCGAACACACAGGGACACATGGCACCGGCTCTGTGACACCCGAACACACAGGGACACATGGCACCGACTCTGTGACACTCGAACACACAGGGACACATGGCACCGACTCTGTGACACTCGAACACACAGGGACACATGGCACCGACTCTGTGACACTCGAACACACATGGTCACATGACCGGCTCTGTGACACCCGAACACACAGACACATGGCACCGACTCTGTGACACCCGAATTACAAGGTGAACCGCTGGAGGGGACTGTTGGCCCCCTGGTGTGTGAAGGTAACAGGGAGCTATGCAGGGAGTTGACCTCCCATTATATACACACTTATAGTTCCTTCCACTGGCTTACTACGCCCCCATACTGAGGTACCTCGTGGCTCAGCTGAGATTTGTTTTGTATCCAACAGCTGTATCTTTCTTCCTCTACGTTATGGCGCTTGTGAGGTGAGGGTTGTGCACCATTCCTTCCCTCCGTCCCATCCCAAATCCTTATCCTGACCCCTTCCAAGTGCTACATAGTCTTAATGGCTTGGCGCTTTCCCCAGATAGTTCTCTCTCTCTCTCTCTCTCTCTCTCTCTCTCTCTCTCTCTCTCTCTCTCTCTCTCTCTCTCTCTCTCTCTCTCTCTCTCTCTCTGTGTTTGAACATGTGTGTGGTTTAAGCTTTCCTGGTGTGTGTGTGTGTGTGTGTGTGTGTGTGTGTGTGTGTGTGTACTCACCTAATTGTACTCACCTAATTGTGCTTGCGGGGGTTGAGCTCTGGCTCTTTGGTCCCGCCTCTCAACCGTCAATCAACTGGTGTACAGATTCCTGAGCCTATTGGGCTCTATCATATCTACATTTGAAACTGTGAATGGAGTCAGCCTCCACCACATCACTTCCTAATGCATTCCATTTGCTAACTACTCTGACACTGAAAAAGTTCTTTCTAACGTCTCTGTGGCTCATTTGGGTACTCAGCTTCCACCTGTGTCCCCTTGTTCGCGTCCCACCAGTGTTGAAAAGTTCGTCCTTGTTTACCCGGTCGATTCCCCTGAGGATTTTGTAGGTTGTGATCATGTCCCCCCTTACTCTTCTGTCTTCCAGTGTCGTGAGGTGCATTTCCCGCAGCCTTTCCTCATAACTCATGCCTCTTAGTTCTGGGACTAGTCTAGTAGCATACCTTTGGACTTTTTCCAGCTTCGTCTTGTGCTTGACAAGGTACGGGCTCCATGCTGGGGCCGCATACTCCAGGATTGGTCTTACATATGTGGTGTACAAGATTCTGAATGATTCCTTACACAGGTTCCTGAACGCCGTTCTGATGTTAGCCAGCCTCGCATATGCCGCAGACGTTATTCTCTTTATGTGGGCTTCAGGAGACATGTGTGTGTGTGTGTGTGTGTGTGTGTGTGTGTGTGTGTGTGTGTGTGTGTGTGTGTGTGTGTGTGTGTGTGTGTGTGTGTGTGTGTGTGTACGCGTGCGCGCTCACCTAGCTTTGTTTGCCGGGAGGGGGGGGTAGTGGATTGAGCTTTGGCTCCTTAGTCCCGCCTCTCAACCATAAAAAAACTGGAGTATAAAAATGCGTTAGAAATGGAACGGGGGGGAGGAGGAGGGGTCGTGGGGGGTCGGGGGGGTCGGGGTGGGGCAATTAACAAAGTCTGATCCCCCCATCACCCCCCCCCCCCCCACCTGTACAGCATCAGGACAATACAAGCCCTGAGAGAAGCTATTGATCATCTTTTTCTTATGAGCTGATCAGCCACAAGTCTAATTGCCAGACGCCATCCGAACGCGGCTCCAAGTGCCTATAGTTTGTTGGCGGGAAAAACACCAGAGGCCCGGAAGGTCGGAGAAGGAAGTGGAGGAAGAGGAGAAGGAAGTGGAGGAAGAGGAGAAGGAAGTGGAGGAAGAGGAGAAGGAAGTGGAGGAAGAGGGAGACGAGGAAAAGGAAGAGAGGAAGCAGAAGGTGAAGGGGGTTAAAGAGGGCTGTGGAGACAAGTCAGTAAAGATGTTATTAACTCATTTTACTTTCTCACGGTACACTGACAGACGGTACACTCCGTATAGAAGGTACACTCAGTATAGAAGGTACACTCAGTATAGAAGGTACACTGACAGACGGCCACCAAGAGCGACAGGAACGCCGACATTAGAGAGAGAACAGAGACAGAGGAAAAAGAGAAATACAGATTGATCGATTGAGTGCAATATCTCTAGTGCCATAACAACGATGTCATTGGTGCTGATGGAGAGAGAGAGAGAGAGAGAGAGAGAGAGAGAGAGAGAGAGAGAGAGAGAGAGAGAGAGAGAGAGAGAGAGAGAGAGAGAGAGAGAGAGAGAGAGAGAGAGAGAGAGAGGAGGACCGGCATACAGTCAGGCATAACGAAATACATACAAGGGCATACAAATACAATGGGACAATACTAGGACACAGTAGGAGGGAGGATACACATAATGAAGCAATAAACATATATACAATGATACACGGAACAAGGAATACAGAGGGACAAACATGATCCGAGTGGTGCATACAGCGACAGACATAGAGAAACAGGGACAGACGGACTGTGCAGACACAGACCTTCACAAAACAAAGACCCTTCACAAGATAGACACAGATCCCACACAAGACAGACCTACACAGCCCACGCTGTGCCACACGCCATCACAGTCCACGCTCTATGCCACATGTCATCGTAAAACACAAGAGCAGCTCCCGTAATACGGTGAGGAGCAGATGGCGCCAGCCTTAGCGTAAACTTGCAGCTTTACGATACACAGATGGCGCCAGGAGAGTGTACAAATCATAATAATCTCGGCAAGGGAATAAGCAAGTCCCACTTCGATGTGAGTCTTTGAGGGTCCCACTTCGATGTAAGCCTTTGCGGGACCTACTTCGATGTAAGCCTTTGCGGGACCTACTTTGATGTAAGCCTTTGCGGGACCTACTTCGATGTAAGCCTTTGCGGGACCTACTTCGATGTGAATCTTTGCGGGTCCCACTTCGATGTGAGTCTTCGCGGGTCCAACTTCGATGTTAGCCTTTGTGGGTCCTACTTCGATGTGAGTCTTCGCGGGTCCAACTTCGATGTGAGTCTTTGCTGTCCTACTTCGATGTGAGTCTTTGCGGGAACCACTTCGATGTGAGCCTTTGTGGGTCCTACTTCGATGTGAGTATTGGCGGGTCCCACTTCGATGTGAGTCTTCGCGGGTCCTACTTCGATGTGAGTCTTCGCGGGTCCCACTTCGATGTGAGTCTTCGCGGGTCCCACTTCGATGTGAGTATTGGCGGGTCCCACTTCGATGTGAGTATTGGCGGGTCCCACTTCGATGTGAGTCTTTACGGGTCCCACTTCGATGTGAGTCTTTACGGGTCCCACTTCGATGCGAGCTTCATGTATTTATCAAAATACGTTAAAACCCCTAATTTTGATTAAATACGTTTTTTAACATAAATTTCTTTACTAATATGTTTTGGACACTTTTGGTAAATTAATTTGACAAATACTTTTTTTTGTTACTAATGGGTTTTTTTGACAAATACACTTCGTTGTGAACAAGGCTTTTCATTTGTTTTGCTGATGGGCGCTCACGGAAACTTGTAATTGAATTTAAAGTTATATCGAGTATATGTTTATATATTATATTTTAATCTACTGTTATATTTTAATTCCCTATTATATTTTAATCTACTATTATATTTTAATTAAATATTATGTTTTATTTAATATTATATTATCACAAAATTTTTTTTAGGTTCTGTAGCAGAGCAGTCTATGTCTTTACCTCACAACCAAGGGATCCGGGTTCAATCCCCAAGCAGGAGAGAAACGGTTGGGCACGTTTCCTTTCACCTGATCATCTGTTCACCTGGGATGAAAATAGGCGTCACCCCTTTAACGTCCCAGTCGGGGTACTGTACCCAAGGGGTAGCGTCAGTTAGACGTCAATCAATGTTGATGGCCTTGAGTTCTGTGCCCACTGAGGGTATTGGATACGAGGGTCACGTCATAGCCACGTCCGGGTCACGTCATAGCCACGTCCGGGTCACGTCACAGCCACGTCCGGGTCACGTCCGGGTCACGTCATAGCCACGTCCGGGTCACGTCACAGCCACGTCCGGGTCACGTCATAGCCACGTCCGGGTCATGTCCGTGTTACGTGACATTTCAACTACCCTAGTGTTGGTGTAGCAACGATGAGAGGCTTGATGCATGCTACCTCGTCGCACCAGACACACGACAGATATTGGCTCTGTTGTGGGTGGTTAACGTAGCTGGATGAGTGAGAGCCTGGATGATTGAGAGCGTCGATGAGTGAGAGAGAGAGAGAGAGAGAGAGAGAGAGAGAGAGAGAGAGAGAGAGAGAGAGAGAGAGAGAGAGAGAGAGAGAGAGAGAGAGAGAGAGAGAGAGAGAGAGAGAGAACGTATTCACCTATCAAGCCTGCTGCTCTTCGCTAGTCACAAACTGTATGTGTGTGTGGCGGTAGATCTAGAACCACCACCTTGAGGTTACCTTGAGGTGGTTCCGGGGCTTAGTGTCCCCGCGGCCCGGTCGTCGACCAGGCCTCCCCCTCAAGTAGGTTCCCTCCACCGTAACAAGCCCAGGTGTGTTAATTGCTCCATAGCAAATAGTCAAAAAAATAACTAACCAAAAATCGTTTTGGTTACAATTCGACAATGTAACCACGACGATTTTTAAACCTTACGTTGTGTCTGTTGGGATAAAGTCATATGTGAATCGACGATTTAATAAAGTATCCATAAATATCCTCTATTATTAACCCTCATGAGTGCGTCGTTAATGTAACCAAAGGTACTCAGTGTCTGAGCTGAGCACCGCTTGTAGAGGGGATCCAGAAGTCAAGCAGTGTGGCATCTTAAGTTACAATAATACGTTCATTTAGCTGCTTCAAGGTCACACCTGCGCTACAGGTAATCAACGAGAAATGCTAGTAACGGAATTAGTGTCTTTGTGGCGCTCCGCCATAGAGGTGAAGGTATGACTCCCCCACCTAGAGTGGAAGGGTGGTTATCTTGAGATGATTTCGGGGCTTTAGTGTCCCGGCGGCCCGGTCCTCGACCAGGACTCCACCCCCAGGAAGCAGCCCGTGACAGCTGACTAACACCCAGGTACCTATTTTAATGCTAGGTAACAGGGGCATAGGGTGAAAGAAGCTCTGCCCATTGTTTCTCGCCGGCGCCAGGGATCGAACCCAGGACCACAGGATCACAAGTCCAGCGTGCTGTCCGCTCGGCCGACCGGCTTCCCAGCTCGACCGGCTCGGCCGATTATTAAGCGTCAACAAGGAAGAATGATGAGGTAAGCGACTCGCGAACAACGTCCTTACAGTGGGAAGATGAAGAGTATAAGGAGGAGACTGAGGAGCTGGTGCAGGAGGAGGAGGAGGAGAGTGAGGAAAGAGTACATGAGACAAGCGTTGGACACACTGGAAGAGCACTGACCGGCAGGAGATGTTATCAACCATGGTCCCACTATCAGCCGTCTCGCTTCTTGGAGCGTGAGGAGCTGACAGCTGACACATACCAACCAGTGAAGGCTACGCAGACGTCTCCCACCGGCCCGGAGCTGACAGGAACGCCACGAGAGACAGCAGGATGTGGAGACTAGCTGACGGACACGCCGAGGTACTCAATCACCCGTCTGATAGATCAGGCAAACACCCAACCCATCAGAGAAGCAAATAACACAGACAATCAGGATGAGGAGTACCCTCTCACATGCAGGTTGAGAAATCTTACATTCTACAGCCAAAGTTTGGCTGCCGTATATGGCAAGACGTAGCAACACATGCTGGAAGCTCTCTAACACAAGCCCTCAAGCTGAGCGAACTCTTACACTAAACAAGGGTCGTTCTTGCTCAAGATGGTCACCACCTCATCTAGCACACATCCAGTCCTGCTGAGGAGAATGTCCGTATGTCTGTCTCATTACTCGATGCCTTTGTGGGTTAAGCTCTTGCCCTCAAGCACCGGCGTTGTTCGTTTCTTGCTTGTCTGTGTTCTTGTGACCGAGATTTGTCATTTGTTTTGATGTATCAGCAAGCTTGTGCCCGAGCTTCGAAGTGCCAGTAAAGTGCGAAGTGCCCCACTTGCTTCGAAGTGTGGTACTTTGTATTGGTGCGCAATCACGTGAACTTGTCTGCGAAACTACGGCCTCGCTTCTCTCAGGATTGGCGTTCGGATGCTGATGGTTCAAGCGGCTGGATGCCGTTCAGTCATTCCGTCCGGCGGCTCCTGCCCTAAACGACGACCCAAAAGCAGACTTCGAAAAACAATTTACGACCGCGCCGAACTTCGCGGTGCAGGAATATGGCCGCTGTATTCAGCTTGTCCTCTTATGTTACCAAATGTGTTCAGCAGGTTTTTTGACCCCTCGATCATTACGAAGGTCCAGCACTGGGAGGAACATGTTCAAAACCGCTCCTTGGCCTCTCATCACTGTGACTGGTGGGTCGAGCCTGCCGCTGTCTTCCTGTCCCCTTCCAGGTATTGTATGGTGATGTTCACTTAGTGCTTTCTCTTCGTTATTATTTTACCTGGTTTTTATATGTTTGAACGTTTATATCATTACTATAGGGAAAAGATGTTTCCTTGTGTGTGTGTGTGTGTACTCACCTATTTGTACTCACCTATTTGTGCTTGCAGGATCGAGCATTGACTCTTGGATCCCGCCTTTCCAGCTATCGGTTGTTTACAGCAATGACTCCTGTCCCATTTCCCTATCATACCTAGTTTTAAAAGTATGAATAGTATTTGCTTCCACAACCTGTTCCCCAAGTGCATTCCATTTTTCCACTACTCTCACGCTAAAAGAAAACTTCCTAACATCTCTGTGACTCATCTGAGTTTCCAGTTTCCACCCATGTCCCCTCGTTCTGTTATTATTACGTGTGAACATTTCATCTATTTCCACTTTGTCAATTCCCCTGAGTATTTTATATGTCCCTATCATATCACCTCTCTCCCTTCTTTTCTCTAGTGTCGTAAGGTTCAGTTCCTTCAGCCGCTCTTCATATCTCATCCCTCATCCCATATCCCATGTGTGTGTGTGTGTGTGTGTGTGTGTGTGTGTGTGTGTGTGTGTGTATTCACTTATTTTTACAAATCTGTGCCTCTTTGGCGAACAATTCACAAACCCAAATTAATAAAGTTACTTAAAAACTGAACAAGATCTTAAAAAAAAAAAATTAAGCTTGTCACGGCTTAAGGAACACACTTGCGAGACAGAGTGAAGATAAGATGCCTCTCCAAGACACGAGTCTCATGCCGGGAGAAAGGAATGGTGGTTTTCACACGACTGTCTACACGAAGAGAAGCAACATAGGCATGTGCCCTCATGCTAGAAGTGAGAGGCCTGGCTGCAGCTACAAGTCCCGTGCTGCTGTCGACGTCTGGGTCAACGTACTCTCACGTCAGCCTGTCCTCTTACACGGAACGTCGCATTTCGCTCGTATGCGTTACATAAGAAAATTGTTAGCCGAGCCGGTCGGCCGAGCGGACAGCACACTGGACTTGTGATCCTGTGGTCCCGGGTTCATTCCCGGGCGCCGGAGAGAAACAATGGGCAGAGTTTCTTTCACCCTATGCCCCTGTTACCTAGCAGTAAATTAGGTACCTGGGTGTTAGTCAGCTGTCACGGGCTGCTTCCTGGGGGTGGAGGCCTGGTCGAGGACCGGGCCGCGGGGACACTAAAAGCCCCGAAATCATCTCAAGATAACCTCAAGAAGATACATAAAGCCAAAAATTGTCGAACTAGAAAATGAAATCGGCTGGCGAAAGTGACGTACTGTCCCGTTTTCTGTTTTGGGTCCTCTGGTGGGTTAGGAGAGACCACTTTATATTGACCGTTTTCTTGACATTGGCAAACCTTAGGAGGACGTGCTGGATACGTACGGGACCGGGGGGAACCTGGCTGACGGGAACACGTGGTAGAGAGGGGCTGGCCCCATGTCATTAACGGATACTCTAACGGATATATCCAAGAAATCACTAAAGAGGTGAACCGGCCACCGTTACAGATTCTGTTCCACCCGTTGCACGCTCCTATAGCAAGTTCTTGTCAACGGGTCACAAAACGAAGCGCCTTTGTTGACCAGACCACACACTAGAAAGTGAAGTGACGACGACGTTTCGGTCCGTCCTGGACCATTCTCAAGTCGATTGTGAATGGTCCTTTAGCCACGTTATTGTGACTCATCGCCTCCACGAAGCAAACTTGAAAGAGAGGAATGTCGTCTATGTCTTTACTTTGCCCTTTAGGGACTGCCACCCTCAATGATCTCAATATGTGGGCAAGACAACCCTATCTCTTCCAAGGTGTGTGACAATGCACAAACAACAAGGCTCCCTCAAAGAACACACAGTTTCTACCCACAACCTGACTACCGTCAGATATATTCTAACCAACAAAGAAATAAACGACAGATTTATTGACAACAGTTTATTAGACATAAGCGAAGCACTACATATAGAACACACTCATCCAACTACCACTTGAAATATTATTATTATATTATATTAAGAACATTAATTATTGACTTAGTTATGATAGTTTAAGTTACGTTAAGATAGGATAGGTTAGGTTAGGTTAGGTTCGGTCATATATCTACATTAGTTTTAACTCAAATTAAACAAAATTAACTCATACATATTGAAATGTATAGCTTTATCATTTCATAAGGAAAAAAACAGAAATATATAAATTCTGGAAAACTTGGCTTATTAGGCAAATCGGGCCTTGCATAGTAGGCCTAGTACTGCGTTCTGGCTACTAAGTACATTATATATATATATATATATATATATATATATATATATATATATATATATATATATATATATATATATATATATAGTTCCCAAGTCAAAAGTGTACAAGGTCTATACACATCCATTGCTTCGTGTTTAACCAAGCGGACACAATCTTCAACCAGCAATTAGCCCAAAGTAATTTCAGTTTTTATGCCTAATGGCCGAACTGAGGCTATTTGGGGATTTAGGTCAACTGGTTTATTTGGCTGTTAGTTATCAGGCGTACGTGTGTGTGTGTGTGTGTGTGTGTGTGTGTGTGTGTGTGTGTGTGTGTGTGTGTGTGTGTGTGTGTGTGTGTGTGTGTGTGTGTGTGTGTATCCTTGCTCCTAGCATCTCAATTTTTCATCCAGCTAATCTTAAAAATTTCTCAGATTAAACCAAATATCAAACAGGGAGAACGAGGCAGTTTATTTCGGTATTCACTAGTCCCCCCCAAAAAAACTTGATTGAACTTGAGGTAATGATTGAGAAGTGTCTTTTTAGCTAACCTTGACAACTGACGTCACATTTAATCAATAACTCCGTGTCCGTCTGTGTGTCATGACTGAGTGAGGAGGTGGAGCGCCGAGGTGCTCACCATGGAGACTCCATTTGAGAGGCAGACAGGAGCTCTGAGAGGCAGACAGGAGCTCTGAGAGGCAGGCAGGAGCTCTGAGAGGCAGGCAGGAGCTCTGGGAGGCAGACAGTACTTCTGAGAGGCAGACAGGGAGCTCTGAGAGGCAGACAGGAGCTCTGAGAGGCAGACAGGAGCTCTGAGAGGCAGACAGGGAGTTCTGAGAGGCTGACAGGAGCTCTGAGAGGCAGACAGGAGCTCTGAGAGGCAGACAGGAGCTCTGAGAGGCAGATAGGAGCTCTGAGAGGCAGATAGGAGCTCTGAGAGGCAGACAGGAGCTCTGAGAGGCAGACAGTAGCTCTGAGAGGCAGACAGTAGCTCTGAGAGGCAGATAGGAGCTCTGAGAGGCAGACAGGAGCTCTGAGAGGCAGACAGGAGCTCTGAGAGGCAGACAGGAGCTCTGAGAGGCAGACAGGAGCTCTGAGAGGCAGACAGGAGCTCTGAGAGGCATTCAGGAGCTCTGAGAGGCAGACAGGAGCTCTGAGAGGCAGATAGGAGCTCTGAGAGGCAGGCAGGAGCTCTGAGAGGCAGATAGGAGCTCTGAGAGGCAGACAGGAGCTCTGAGAGGCAGACAGTAGCTCTGAGAGGCAGACAGTAGCTCTGAGAGGCAGACAGGTGATCTGAGAAGCAGACAGGGGGCTCTGATAGGCAGACAGGAGCTCTGAGAAGCAGACAGGGGGCTCTGGACTGAACACAGTTCACCAATCACTGTGAGACAGTCCATACCCGTCACTCTCTACATGAGTCAATATCCCTGTCACTCTATGACTGAAAAGTGCCATAGGGAGTAAGTCCCTCACAGCTGTGAACAGAGAGAGAGAGAGAGAGAGAGAGAGAGAGAGAGAGAGAGAGAGAGAGAGAGAGAGAGAGAGAGAGAGAGAGAGAGAGAGAGACACACAGAGAGAGACAAAGAGAGAGAAAGAGAGAGAAAGAGAGAGAGAGAGAGAGAGAGAGAGAGAGAGAGAGAGAGAGAGACACAGAGAGAGACAAAGAGAGAGAAAGAGAGAGAAAGAGAGAGAGAGAGAGAGAGAGAGAGAGAGAGAGAGAGGGAGAGAGAGAGAGAGAGAGAGAGAGAGAGAGAGAGAGAGAGAGAGAGAGAGAGAGAGAGAGAGAGAGAGAGAGAGAGAGAGAGAGAGAGAGAGAGCTGGTAGTGAACAATTTCAATCAATTTCTCCACCGCTGGTGGAGTGTGTCATGACTGCCCCATTGCCCTAACACACTCGCTATGTAGGCCTAATGGCCTGGCACTCCCCCCCCCCCCCTGAAAACTCCCTCCCAACCAAACCACAACAACATCCACAAAAGAGAAGATGTCCGCACTAAGTGTCTCAGGGCAAAAGGTTATGTGGCCACGACTTGGGATAACGGAAGCAGATAGTGTTATCTTATCTACGTATCGAGACTTAGTTACTTGACATTTTGATCTAAGAAAATAAGCAACTGCACATCAAGACAATTCTCTTCACCACTATTGTTTTGTTTGGCCGTAAATTACCAGCATTCATTACTAAGTATATTACAAATAAAAGATATAGATTAATCATTAATAATTAAGAAAAGATTAATCATTCTAACCCGAATTTTCTCAATATTTCTTATATTTTTCTTTAAAAAACATGAAGAAAAACATAAGAAACATTGAGAAAATTCGGGTTAGAATTATTAATCTTACCTTTTCGGTCATATTCAACAACATGTTTACAAGAACGTGAAGAAACTTTATTAATATATATATTAATAAAGGCAAAATATATAAGTAAACCCAGAACATTAATTATGTATTACTGATCGTATCTCAAACACAAAATGTAGAGAGGAGGAGTATTCATAGTTGGTGTATTCTGACCGGGATGTGTATGCATACAACTTGACGTGTGATGAACAGACCACACACTAGAAATTGAAGAGACGACGACGTTGCGGTCCGTCCTGGACCATTCTCAAGTCGATTGTCGAGAGACACAATCGACTTGAGAATGGTCCAGGACGGACCGAAACGTCGTCGTCTCTTCAATTTCTAGTGTGTGGTCTGGTCATCATACTTCAGCCACGTTATTGTGACTCATCGCCTGCAACTTGACGTGTATTTCGCTCCTATACACTCAAGAGAATACACTAGAATTAAACTACATGTCTACAAGACATATATAGTTTAATTCTAATTCTAAAGTTGAATTCCAATACTCTAAAACAAGAATACTAAATTATAAACTGTTAAGTATTATCGCAGGTTGGTCAATCAGGAGCTGTGGTGGCTATAATTCCCCTAGGCAGTTGTTATAAGCCTTATATAGGCCCATCACAAAGGTGTTGTTAGGCTTCTCCCTCACATCCTCACAAGGGGGTCAGGCAAGGTCAGCAGCAGGCCAGCCGAGAAGGTCAGCTGGAGGCTGTTGGAAACACATTACTCGCGAATATATATATTTTTTCTTGAACGGAAACGCATTAAGTCGGCAAAGTCATGCTTTGTGGGGAAGGTCACGGAGGGAGAGAGAGACAGAGAGAGAGAGGGAGAGAGAGAGAGAGAGAGAGAGAGAGAGAGAGAGAGAGAGAGAGAGAGAGAGAGAGAGAGAGAGAGAGAGAGAGAGAGAGAGAGAGAGAGAGAGAGAGACTAAGAGGGTGTGATAAGGAATAACAAAGGCTAGAGACACCAAGAGATATATATATACTAAAATAAAACGAAGTACCGACGACGTTTCGGTCCGTCGTGGACCATTACACGACGGATCGAAACATCGTTGTCCTATCTTCCTTCCTTTCCTTATGTGTGGGTTGGATGCCACCGAGAGATAAGGCTCACTATAGACGTCAGACAATAGCCTTCTCAAGGCATGACGTGCAGGGCATTAATAAGATCAGCCCCCACATCCGGAGGTCAAGGACAACGGAACTGTCCGTCACACGTCCTGCCCCTCTCCCACACTCCACAACACACACACTGCCCCCTCCCACACTCCACAACACACACACTGCCCCCTTCCACACTCCACAACACACACACTGCCCCCTCCCACACTCCACAACACACACACTGCCCCCTCCCACACTCCACAACACACACACTGCCCCCTTCCACACTCCACAACACACACACTGCCCCCTTCCCACACTCCACAACACACACACTGCCCCTTCCCACACTCCACAACACACACACTGCCCCCTTCCCACACTCCACAACACACACACTGCCCCCTCCCACACTCCACAACACACACACTGCCCCCTTCCCACACTCCACAACACACACACTGCCCCCTTCCCACACTCCACAACACACACACTGCCCCCTCCCACACTCCACAACACACACACTGCCCCCTTCCCACACTCCACAACACACACACTGCCCCCTCCCACACTCCACAACACACACACTGCCCCCTTCCCACACTCCACAACACACACACTGCCCCCTTCCCACACTCCACAACACACACACTGCCCCCTCCCACACTCCACAACACACACACTGCCCCCTCCCACACTCCACAACACACACACACCAGTGTTTCTTTCACCTATGTGTTGACAGTGTTTTATTTCACCTGTGTATTTCCTTCGTGTTCACCTAGTAGTAAATAGGTACCTGGGAGTTAGACAGCTGTGGCAACCTGGGAGTACTGGCCACAGGTATCCCAGGTGCCCCAGAGAGACAACAGAAGCGCATGTAATCAACAGTGGCCAACTTAGGAAGGTTTATGAGGATTTCTTCATGAACACGAGACTTAATAGTGATTGGCAAGCTCCAGGTACCTTATACTTGGCCGGTCTCTAAGGGTCTATAATGACTGGGCATTGAATAATATAGTGTGGGAGATCATACCGCAGTTCCTGCTCACAGGTAACGGTAGACACCTGCCACAGGTAACGGTAGCCACCTGTCACAGGTAATGGTAGCCACCTGCCACAGGTAACGGTAGCCACCTGTCACAGGTAACGGTAGCCACCTGCCACAGGTAACGGTAGCCACCTGCCACAGGTAACGGTAGCCACCTGTGGCAGTTGCCCTAGGAGGAAGAAGACAATTAAATCTAAGGCAGATGCCACCCACGTTTCACAGCCTCGCCCAAGAAGCTTTTGAGACGTACTAACTTAAATGTACGAACAAAAGAACAACTCGGCGGGGATTTCTTCCTATTGGGGGCTGTGGCGGTGCTATGGCGGTGTGTCCACTCACAGGATGGGTGGCGCTGCCCAATAAACTCGCCCCTCGGGGCAAAATTAAACATTACAATGACTTAAAAGTCCTTTTTACGCTATCGACCATATGGTCAAAATTCTAATGCTCATGAAATTGAAAAGCAACGCAATAGTGACGATTTCTCAGACTAATGAGCATCAGTTTCAAGTGGGTTCCTTTTGTACGCTTTTGACTCAACAAAACCACTTCGTTTTTGACGTTCGAAAGAACACTTACTCTTACAAGCTTGAAGTGTAAGTTTCTTACAAGCTTGAAGTGTAAGTTTCTTACAAGCTTGAAGTGCAAGTTTCTTACAAGCTTCTCCCTCACTTGAAGAGAAAGTATAACGCAAGCATTACATACATCCAAGGATACCAGGCTACATTCCCACGGTTAGACAGAAACGTTTGGGCAGCGTTACCATTCCCCTGATGCCTCTGTTCACCTAGTAGTCAACAGGCACTCGGGAATTGGGCTACTGTTGTGGGGTTGTATCCTGGGGGAAATGTCATCTGTATATGGTCTAAAGATACCTGGCCACATATACCTGGCCACATATACCTGACCACATATACCTGGCCACATATACCTGGTCAACACGACAAAATTATTTGAGGTTAATAGACATTTGGCAACTTGAAATAATAATGTGTAGCTTATGTAGACCAGCCACATACAGGGAAAGGTACAGTAGGGACAGATTCATCGGGGAAAGATTCAACACACACGTAACAAATTTATACACTAACACTTAGGACGCACAGGACAAAGACCCTTCAATCTTCGCCAGAGTCTATACAATTCCTTAAGAAACGCCTGAACACTGAAAAAGAGGTTCACGGACCCTAATTATATTCATCTTATAAGAAGCGGGTCATCTGAGTCTCTCAACACTACGCCCTGTCCCCCTGGCGGAGTAGAAAGAGAGTTTTTCCACATTTTCAAAAATCCAGGAAAAAGATAGAAAAAGGCAGATGCAGGCGATCAGTCACAATAACGTGGCTAAAATATGTTGACCAGACAACACACAAGAAGATGAAGGGACGACGACGTTTTGGTCCGTCGTCGTGGACCATTCTCAAGTCGATTGTCAAGTCATAATCGACTTGAGAATGGTCCAGGACGGACCGAAACGTCGTCGTCCTACCGATAGATGGCACCACTGTCCGGTACCCACAATCTGATATATAGCCTATACTGTAAGCTATATAGTTCCGCAATCCCCTGTTATATAAGCTTTCTAGCCGCCTATAACAGCGGCAGTCGGATACACCGCGGCTAGAATCTATTTGCTCCGCTTAATACAAACATCCTAACAAGGGACAATGGAGTGTGCGGGCTTCAGAGATCATGGTAGTGGAGGTCACTGTATCTGTTCTCCTGTATACAGTACAACGCATTTTGACGTATATTTTCCCTAAGTCCCCCCCACATCAAACAAAAAAAATGGAGGTACAAAAAATTGTCGCGGCTCGCGGAAATTGATATTACGTTCCGTTTTCTGAGTCCTCGGGAAGGTTAGGTTCGGGAAATTGAGTACATCAATTTAGTGACGTTGGGGACGCTCGGGAGAACAGTTTGTTATGATGGATTGGCCGGGGTGAGGGGTAGGGGGGGCGGATTGATGGTGCTGTATAGTGCTCTGGGGGGACACGCCCCCCGGGGTGTGGTGTGAGGGATATGGATGAGGAGCTCTGGGAGATTGCTGCCGTGGAGGAGAGGGAGAGAGAGAGAGAGAGAGAGAGAGAGAGAGAGAGAGAGAGAGAGAGAGAGAGAGAGAGAGAGAGAGAGAGAGAGAGAGAGAGTAAGGTAGACGAGACATGTGTATGAATTCATGTCTCGCCTTCCTTACACTAGCTTCTCTCTCTCTCTCTCTCTCTCTCTCTCTCTATCTCTCTCTCTCTCTCTCCACGGCAGCAATCTCTCAGAGCTCCTCATCCGTGTGTATACATGGGTATGAATACACATGTATACACACACTAAAAGCGAGCTACCCCCCTCACTAAACTAGAGAGCAATGCTTCAAGCCATGGCCTGGCAATCCATCAACAATCCCTTCAATAAATAATTGTATGCAGTACCCATGAGCTAAATATATCTGTCTACAGAATAACAGTTAATCTCTTGACTTGTTAGCACTTACTGAATGATCACGTGTGTCGTTATCGAGTCTTAAGGCTTCACAAAGGTCGGAGCCTATAGTGACGTCACCAACGCCATTATTGGAACCATCAACAATATTTCTCACACACAATTGTAAATCCTTATTTCCACTTACCAAAATATAAATTAAAATATCACTCGATATTTTTTTTTCCTTATTTTTAAATACGCTAATAAATACAATTTAGTTTGAGTTACCAATCATTTAAATTGACGTCACCGCGCATGCGCGCTTGAAGGGCTGGGGGGGGGGGGGTAGTACCCATACTGCAAGGGAATATTTTGATTAAGAAATTTAATATTTGCAGCATTCGCCCAAAGGTTCTCTCAAGGTCTCGAACTTGTGCCACCAAGATGGCACTCCAGTACTACTAGTACCCATCCTCCTCAAATGATAGTGACAGGACAAAACATGTTTTTTTGAAAAAACAGCGCCATCTGTTGCACGTAATAGCAACACACGCTATACTAAATATGTTACAATTCCATTTAAATGTTTCCAATTGCATTGATAAATGCAATTGCATGGATAAATGGATAAATTTGCATTGATTTCGATTTATTTTCATTTTTTTTATAGTACTTATATGAACTGTTTGGTCCAAAGTCCCAGCGTGTTGTGACGGTCCGCTAGTTAATCGCTTTTTCTACTACTAATTCCATAATCAATAAAAAATAAAGCTAAGAACCAAATTTAAATATTTCTAGGCTTAGTATAGCACATATATGTACTGTATTAGGCCTAATTCAGCGTGTATTAGTGCCAGGGAGTGTTAGGCGCGGTTAAGACCTAGATTTACAACGCGGTTAAAGCTTCCAGTTTGTCCCAACTCAGTAACCAACCCAACTAATAGGTTAGTTTCAACTAATAGGTCGCGTTTTATACGTTATGTTAATTAACGTTACAAATGCAACCTACCTTGTTAAAGTAACGGCTCACTGATATCTACAATTTTTATATATCGATTTCTATAGGTAAAGTGGGTTGTTAAGGTTGGTAGGTTTCTGGATAGGTTAGGATAGGTTAGATTAGGTTAGATTACGTGATTTTTATATTTTTGACCAAGTGGCAAATCAAGAGCATTTATGCTCTTGATTTGATGCTCAAAGAGCATTTATGCTCTTTGTTTTATGCATTTATGCTCAATGCATTTATGCTCAAGAGCATTTATGCTCTTGAGCATAAATAAGGCTTTTTATGAGCACCGAACGACCGTGAGACCCACAAAGCACCCATTACCCCCCATTTCTCAACTCATAAGATGTCCTCGATCCCGATCCAGCCAATTGATCTGCGTGTCTCAAGCACCACACCACCGGACGGTGAAGATGCGGTCTACTGGTGACTGTATATTCACACTGAAGGTGAACACCTCTGTTCCCTTTGGACTCAACCACTTGGGTTGTTCGGTATGGAGCGACGACCTGGACTCTAGCAGGGTGGTCGTCGTTCGATCCCCAATGGTCCAGGTGGATTATACAACCGTTCCTTCATCCTTGTCCTCATATCCCAGCTCCTTGTCCTCATATCCCAGCTCCTTGTCCTCATATCCCAGCTCCTTGTCCTCACATCCCAGCTCCTTGTCCTCATATCCCAGCTCCTTGTCCTCATACCCCAGCTCCTTGTCCTCATATCCCAGCTCCTTGTCCTCATATCCCAGCTCCTTGTCCTCATACCCCAGCTCCTTGCCCTCATATCCCAGCTCCTTCCCCTCATATCCCAGATCCTTGTCCTCATACCCCAGCTCCTTGTCCTCACACCCCAGCTCCTTGTCCTCATACCCCAGCTCCTTGTCCTCATACCCCAGCTCCTTGTCCTCATACCCCAGCTCCTTGTCCTCATACCCCAGCTCCTTGTCCTCACACCCCAGCTCCTTGTCCTCACACCCCAGCTCCTTGTCCTCATAGCCCTTACAAATGCTGTACAGGCACACTGGCTTAGCGTTTTCTCCTGGTAATTACCTTCCTTCTCGGTGAAGCCTTAATCTTGGGGTCGTCAGACGGGTGGAAGCCCCAGCACCACTCCGCCACGATAACCAGTTATCTAAGACGCTACGATAACCAGTTATCTAAGACGCTACGATAACTAATTCTCTAACCCGCTACCATAACCACTTAATATAACCCGCTACCATAATCAGTTATTTAACACGCTACGATAACCCATTCTCTAACCCGCCACGATAACCCATTCTCTAATCCCCTGGGATAACCACAAACGTCAGACCAATTCTGGAATATGCAGCGCCAATGTAGGGGCCCTTATTTCGATACGCACAAAACAGAGCTGGATAATGTGCAGACGTCTGCCACCAGACTGGTCCTAGAGCCGAGAGGTATGAGTTACGAAGAAAGGCCACAGGAGTTAAGCCTCAAGTCAATAGAAAAAAAAGAGAAAAGGTGGGACATGATCACCACATGCAAAATTCTCTGGGGAATAGACAAGGACAGTTACCAGCAGTACACTATATCCCCCACAGCAGACAGCAGTACACTACAGCCCCCCACAGTAGCAGCAGACAGCAGACAGCAGACAGATAGATGAAGCGTCATCAGGCCAGCAGCCTTAAGCTAAATAGACAAAATACCAAAATCTGGAAAAGTTCTGCGACGTCCCTTGGTGATTACGTCATACGTCTGCGTCATCTCAGGCAGGAAGTGCTGGTGAATCACCAGTTGGACCCTTAGGGAAGGGGAAGGGGTCTCAAGCCCATTAAGGGACAAGGAGAGACGTTTGTTTCTCTTTACCCTTGAGGGAGCTAAGGTTCATCCCTCCCTCTGTCTAGCCCTCTGTCCCTTCTTTCCATCCCCCTTTCCCCTCCCATTTTTCCCCTCTTCATTCCTCCCCCATCCGTCCCTCTTCCCTCACTCCTCATCTTACTGGCATCTCCTTCCCTTCTTGCCTAACAGCTCGTGTTAACACCTTCCCTCTCGCTCCTTAACTCCATACATGATAGCCTCCAGCTCTGATTCACAGTACATGATTTAATTCATTGTTAACATTAATGATATTAATAAGTGGTTCTTATTGGAAAAGTTTTTGACCAATTACTGAATAGAGTTTTATAGTTTATTAAACTGAGAAAATATATTTATTTTTGTTTCTGCCTAACTAGGCCTTCATATTAATGTATTCTATCACAAGGTAATGGTTATTATTACTGCCTCTCCACTCGTATTTATCAGCCAGGGTTAAATACTTAATAAATTACGATCATTTATGTCGCCCAAAGCTTAATTAAGTCTTTCTTACAACGAATAGTGAGCTGATTAGTTTACCAGACTTAGTGAGACGTCAAACAAGGTTCAATCCTTTTAACTAAGCCTTGTTCTATTCTTATATTAATTGGATTTTCACCGCAAACAAAAATTATTGTTTAGAATATCGACATCAAAATTTAAATAATCCTCTATGGGCAACTGGGAGCCGGTCGGCCGAGCGGACAGCACGCTGGACCTGTGATCCTGTGGTCCTGGGTTCGATGCCAGGCGTCGGCGAGAAACAATGGGCAGAGTTTCTTTCACTCTATGCCCCTGTTACCTAGCAGTAAAATAGGTACCTGGGTGTTAGTCAGCTGTCGCGGGCTGCTTCCTGGGGGGTGGAGGCCTGGTCGAGGACCGGGCCGCGGGGACACTAAAAAAGCCCCGAAATCATCTCAAGATATAACTGCAGAAGAGTAATATCGACCTAAACGGGAGAGCTCTGTTTTGAAGCCTCTTTAGCTAAGCAGTGTCTCAACAGGCCAATGACTGATTCTGTTTTTGTTCATTCTGCGACCCACAACAGTTAAATAACTCACAGGTTAGTAACTATCTATCGCCAGGCGAAGAGGACACTCCTCGCCCTTCCTGGGGAATCAAACCCGGTCCAATCTACTCCGAGCTGACGGCTCTACTCCCCAACCTTTATTGCCACATATGTCAAATACTGACTTTTTTTAAGACCTAAATTAAGTAAATATACACCGTCACGTGTTTGATTGATGGATGGCATGTGTCATGTATACACGCCATGTGTGACTGATTGATGGGGATTATACAGCCATACAATACTCTATAAATATGTATATTACTAAACATGTATTATGGGAGTCTGGGTAATGGGGGGGAGGGACACGTCAGAACCAACCACAACAGTGAGAGAGATGAGAGACATGAGAGAGATGAGAGAGATAGGTAGGAATGGGAAATATGTTAAGAGAAACATGAGGGGAAGGGAGAGAATTGTCAGGGGGAAAGCACCAAGCCATTACGATAATGTAGCACTTGGAAGGGGTCAGGATAAGGATTTGGGATTGGACGGAAGGAAGGAATGATGCCCAACCACTTGGACAGTCGGAGATTGAACACCGACCTGCATGAAGCGAGACCGTCGCTCTACCGACCAGCCCATGTGAGAGTCAATGACTATTTACAGGACTACGGGACTGGGGTTTTCCTAGGACCCGGTGTTTTCTCAGGCCCAGGTCTTCCCTGGACCGTGGCTACACCCAGGACTCAGATAAAAGCTACAATAGCCAGAGTTACGTTTTAATGGGAATAATTAAAAAAGTTACTAATATCCTTTGTTGTTCTCGGGAAGAAACTTTGGGCCATATCTTTTATGCAATTATGGTGTGACTGAGGAGCAGGCTGAGGACCCACCACCACCTCCGGGCCACACACACACACACACACACAGAGTAGTAGGAAAATGGAATGCACTTCTGGAACAGGTTGTGGAAGCAAATACTATTCATAATTTTAAAACCAGGTATGATAGGGAAATGGGACAGGAGTTATTGCTGTAAACAACCGATGGCTCGAAAGGCGGGATCCAAGAGTCAATGCTCGATCCTGCAGACACAACTAGGTGAGTACACACGGGAAGTAACCGGAAAGCGACACTCATCTTCCCCAAGTGCCTACAAATGTGTATGTGTGTGTGTGCGTGCGTGCGTGCGTGCGTGCGCGTGTGTGTGTGTGTGTGTGTGTGTGTGTGTGTGTGTGTGTGTGTGTGTGTGTGTGTGTGTGTGTGTGTGTGTGTGTGTAAGACCAACTTTCAGCTCTTGGACTCCGTCTTTCCAACTACAGGACGTCTAATATAATTACTCCCAACTCACCCTTTGTTTCACATCACCTAAATGTACTAGCAGGGTCGAGCGTCAGCTCTTAAGTCCCGAATTTCAACCAGCGATAGCTTAAGGAAATGACTGACTAATTACCTTACCATATTTCCACTTATAACTCTGTATAAGTTAGCATCAACAACTTCCCCATCTCCTACACTCCAGTCAGTGACGACTATTAATGATCCAATAAGTGGGCATCACAATAAACAGGTGGGCATCACCCCTCTTACAGAAAGACATCATGTACCCTACCCATCTGGTGGGCCAGCCAGAGGCTTAGGGCCCGCGGAGAGAAAAGGAATTAGGAATAGGAATAGTAGGAATATCCCTGCAAGAAGACCTACCCTACATGTGGGCATCACTATTCAACTGGTGGGCATCACTGCTCAACTGGTGGGCATCACTGCTCAACTGGTGGGCATCACTGCTCAACTGGTGGGCATCACTGCTCAACTGGAGGGCATCTCCACCCTTCACCACTCCCCATCACCTCCACACACAATATTTGTCCTCAAGACAATACTAAAGACCTCAACACATACCTTTCTTCCTGTTGCGACGACGCTGGACCTCGTTCTCCTCCCTGCGGCCCGTCCTCCTCCGGGTCATATCCTCCTCCTCGGGCCCTGCCACCTCCGCCAGCAGGGGCAGGAAGAAGCAGGAGATCACCAGCAGGAGGAAGAAGCAGGGAAGTCCTCTGCTACCCAGAGCCACCATCTTGAAAATTGGTCTGTATGTCTCTTCCTCTCTCACACAACAAGACGCACAGATTGCTCACGCCGCCATGGGTGGGGTGCAGGGCAGGGCAGACGTCCAATGTTCGATGTTTATAGGGCCTTAAACATCCACTTTAGTATCTGGTAACCCCTTCACATCAAACTCCCAGCTGTCAAAGCCAAGCCAGGTGCCACCGAGGGCCACTTCACTTTTTTTGGGCTGCTCCTGTTCTTCCTCGGAGGATGTTTTCCTTGCACTCAAGTCTGCACTCAAGCCTTGGAGTGGTACAGAGCTAAACCTCGACGCACTGGATTCTTGGAAAACTGCGAAGTACTCTTCATTCAGGTCAATATTCGCGAGGGCGAGTACACGAACCCAAGTGGCAAATTAAAAGCTATATAAATATAATCAAATAGCACTATGTGAGGGAATGGTTTTAATATATGTTATTGAATTGAAACAGAAATCACGAATGAGCCGGATTAGTGATTCTTCGTTTGGCTGAAAGCGCATCAACCTCTCGAGGGTCATTAAACCCCACCGTAACAGCTTGTACTGACCAACCAGCACGTTATATTTCAGTCCAGGACTACAGGCGACTCACAAGTGTACATTCACGGGAAAACCTTGAGAGTACATCTGTGTATACCCAACGAATGAACTTCTAGCAAGATGTAAACAAACAAGCAGTCACTGAAGGAGAGAGTCGGCCTCCCTGTGACAAACAACCCCAACAACAGTCACTAACTATCCTTGTTAAGAACCCGGCCGTGTGACAAAGCCGGCCGTGTGACAAAGCCGGCCGTGTGACAAAGCCCCGTGTGACAAAGCCCCCCCCCCCCCGCGCTATCCTCACCCAGCTACCTGGCACAATCACTACACAAGACAATCACTATAATTGTCAGTAACCTCTGAGGTTGGAAGCCGCACGCACGTACACACGCATGCCCCCCCCCACACACACACACACACTCAAGCCACCTCTCCTTTAGTTTCAAATCAGTCTTGGCTCGGGTCGACGCTTTGCATAATCCAACAGTGAGACAGGCTTCATTGTCCCCCCTCCCCCCCCGTGTCCGGACACTGGCGGTGCTCCCTGGGGGTCACCCCTCCACTCGGATACATAGTTGACCTGTGTCTAATGTCACCAGCCAGCCCGTCCTCATCAACGAAGGCCAAATGCTCATTAATCCAGTCACCCGAATCCCTTTTGTTTATGACTATAAAACGGAATTACAAACCACTCATAACAGATGACGTTCGAACATTTCTCGAACGGAGCTTCGCCGACGACCTCTGTTCGAATCTCAACGCTGTAAATGCTTCACCAACGTATAGCAAATATATAATAATCGCCAACAGAACCTAAACTAACCCGCGTCTAACTACACACGGAACTTTAAAATGTATGTTAATATATAAATAACAATAAACCTATTTTTAGTTCAAAATACGTTAAAATTAACGTATGCGTCGTCGGGTGGAGCGGGTACGGCTTACACACGACTCACAACTGATGACGTTCGAACACTTCCGGAACAAGTGCTTCACTGACGAATTTTGTTCGAACCACAACGCTGTAAATGCTTCACCCACGTACTACAAATACAAATAATCGCCAACAGAACCTAAACACCTAACCTAACCTATGTCTATATATGCACAATATGCTAGTATATTATAATATTAATTTATATTTGAGAAAATTCCAATTTTAAATGAACAGCATGTAAAAATGTATGAATGCGTCTGTGGGGTCGACCGCTGGATGGAATGGACATGAGTTGAGGACGGGTTGGACATTGATCCTCTGAACCCCTTCAAGGAACCTCGACACAGCGGCTCACAGGTCAAGACAGTGACGGGACAACCTACAATACAACAGGCAAGGTCATGCACGTTTTCACCGTCACAAGGTAAACAGTGACCTTCAACCCTCATGTTTTGTGAAAGCTACCTCGAACCAGTGTACCGGAGGGGCGCCAGCCTGGCCGCTCAAGGGTGAGTGTGTGTGTGCTGGGACTGGTCACGATACACACCCTCGGGCGTAGAGAAAATAAGAGGTTAATGCACTCTATAGAGTTAAGGGAGAGTTGGTGGTACAGTGTCCAGGTTTACACATCCAGTCCTATACACGTCCAGGGTTACAGGACATGTATGGGTATGAGTATCCCCATCCACCCACGAACCTATGCCACCAACCTGCTCAAGTCTTCCCCATTCAGCAGGAAACTAGTGTACACATTTGTACTGAACATGTCTGAGTGTCAACGTAAAGGTTCGTAAATAGCCCCTCAGGAAGGCGCTATATGGTGTAAACCGTTCATAAAATGAGGCATTTTTTAACTGGCTAAAAGTCTGTTTTTGCACATATGTTCGACTCGCGAAGGGATTCACTCTCCTTCAGCTGATTCGCAAACAGGAATAATTGAATCACCCAATCCAACCTAGGTATAACTACCTAGAATATATATATATTCTATATATATATATATATATATATATATATATATATATATATATATATATATATATATATATTCCTATAAATGCTGTCTTTAATACATAATGCCATCTTTTAATCGTATTGAAAATTGTTTTGAACATGTAGAATTTGGGATTTAATGCAATGGATGCGTTTCGTTATTATTGTATACGTAATAGTTGTTTAATGGAGAAGATTGCATTCAGCAAACACCTGGGTAAATACTGGCTGGAAAAAGAGGGATTGTAGTTTATGAAACAAATTAATAGACGTGGGACTGATAGATTGTTTCAAGCGTAGGTTAGACATTTACATGAATGAGTATCAGTGAATGTAAACAGTACGAGCTAATTAGGCCTGCTGCAGTTAACTTTATTCTTATGGAGTAGTGTTAAACAAATTTCCGAAGTCGAGAAGAACTATCATTTGGTGGTCAGTTATGGTCATCTCTCTCGTCGAGGTTACGACGATGAGTTTACGACGTCGTAACGGGATATCAAAGACACATCACTTGAGTACTTCGTACGCGAGGGTTTAAGATGGGATTGTTGCCCCTGCTAACTCTGCCCTTCACCTCTCCTGCACTCACACGATTGTTTCATATACACAATCCTCATCGCGATTGGTCATTGCTGCAACTGTCACCTCATGCGGATGTCTGTCACCTCTTGCGGCTGTCTGTTACCTCATGCGGATGATAATTCGTAATTTACACACACCCACGCACACCTACACACACACACACACGCACACCCACACACAAAGTCCAAAGTCCAAAGGTATGCCACTAGACTAGTCCCAGAACTAAGAGGCATGAGTTATGAGGAAAGGCTGCGGAAAATGCACCTTACGACACTGGAAGAGACATGATCACAACCTACAAAATCCTCAGGGGAATCGACCGGGTAAACAAGGATAAACTATTCAACACATGGGACGCGAACAAGGGGGACACAGGTGGAAACTGAGTACCCACATGAGCCACAGGGACGTTAGAAGGAACTTTTTCAGTGTCAGAGTAGTTAACGGATGGAATGCATTAGGCAGTGATGTGGTGGAGGCTGACTCCATACACAGTTTCAAGTGTAGATATGATAGAGCCCAGTAGGCTCAGGAATCTGTACATCAGTTGATTGGCGGTTGAAAGGCGGGACCAAAGAGCCAGAGCTCAACCCCCCGCAAGTACAAGTAAATGAGTACACACACGCACACACATACAAATACACAGGGATGGGGGAGGGGGAGGGGCTCGCAGCTGAGTGGACAGCGTAGGGGGGGGGGGCTGTAGTCCTAATGGCCCGGGTTCGATTCCCGGCTGAGGCGGAAACAAATGGGCAGAGTTTCTTTCACCCCGGTGCCCCTGTTCACCTTGCAGCAAACAGGGTACCTGGGAGTTAGACAGCTACTACGGGCTGCTTCCTGGGGGATGTGTGTGTACTCACCAAGTTGTGCTTGTGGAGGGGGGGGGGTTGAGCTTCGGCTCTTTGGTCCCGCCTCGGGACCTCCAGATCTGACCTATGGTTGACACAGTAATATTTCACCGGAACAGCGCCCAGTCATCTAAGGTAATTTGTCCGCGATATTGGACGGGATATTATGGAGGTATTTTGTGCGCGGTAACCACCTCGTTCGGGGCCAACATTTGACAACACTCTGAGGCCCTTGATCAGCCGAGTCTAATAGTCATCGTTAATTAAATAGTAATTAATCCCTCTAATGCCACACTTCTTAAGACTTTCGTTAAAAGATTTAATTTATGCATATGATTGTGTGTGTGTGTGTGTGTGTGTGTGTGTGTGTGTGTGTGTGTGTGTGTGTGTGTGTGTGTGTGTGTGTGTGTGTGTGTGTGTACTCACTTATTTGTGCTTGCGGGGGTTGAGCTCTAGCTCTTTGGTCCCGCCTCTCAACTGTGTGTGTGTGTGTGTGTCGAACTGTGCTTGCAGGGGTCAAACTTTAGCTCTTGAGATCCGGTGATGGAACTCTTTATTGTTTATTTAAATGATTCTATGCAATCGTTTTTCACATATTTACATTTAGAATTGTGTACTGAGTTAGGATTTAGAACTTCTGAAGTCTATGTGACTCATTTGTATCTCCAGACTTTAGCCATCTCCATTCGTGGTACTTTTTGGAATATTTGTTTTTGAATACTTTTCGGTTAACTAGTCAATTCCACTTCGAATCATGAACGTTGTTATCATGTCTCCACTGTTCCCTCTTTCCGCCAGAGTAATGAGGACAAGTTCCCTCGACATTTACACATAGCTCAAGCCCTTCGGGGCAGGAAGAGATCTACCTTACCTTGCGGTTACCTTGCGGTGATTTCGGGGCTTAGCGTCCCCGCGGCCCAGTCCTCGACCGGGCCTCCTACACAAAAGTATCTACATAAGGGCAACTGTTCAAGTTCCTTAAGACTATTTAAAGTAAGATCCACTTAATCTCTATGTCAATGTTACTCTTCTAATGTGTGTACGTTTGATTTAGAGCTAACTTAACTCCCAAGTCTTTTTCCTTTGCTTATGTAGGAGAGCTGCCTCCTTTTCAATCTACTCAGACCCCAACCCACACACACTAAATAATGTTGTAAATAACGAATTAAAAAAATCAACTTATGGCTGTCAACCAACAAACTTACTAAACATAAAAAAGACCTACTACATCTTATTTGGAAGCAACTCAACAAATGCAATTCAGCTTCAGATAGACAATGTTAACATCAGCATTAAAAATGATAGAAAGTTCCTTGGCCTATACTGAGACTCAACTTCAGCACCCACATACAACACATAACCAAGAAAGTCTCAAAGACGGTTGGTATACTCTCTAAAATCAGATATTATGTTCCTAATTCTGCTCTCCTCTCATTATACTACGCGCTAATTAATCCTTATCTTACATACGGTATCTGTGCATGAGGTTCAACCACTGCAAACTACCTCCAGCCCATCATCACCCAGCAAAAATATACTATCAGAACAACAACAGACTCTGTCTTCAGACAACACACAGCCCCCTCTATTTGAGTCACTTAACATGCTAAACATACACTCACTCCACACATTCTCATGTGCTATCTACATGTACAAAACCTTGTTCCTAAATGCTAATCTTGATCTAAAACGTTTCCTTGATAGATGTAATATAACCCATGAGCACCACACCAGAAATAAATATATCTTTGATATCCCCAAGAGTCAAACTAAATCTGTGCAAACACTCCATGCAAATAAAAGGGCCCAGTCATTGGAACTTCCTGATGAATTAAAAAATTGTCCAACCTATGCCCTGTTCAAAAGTAAAACCAAGAAGTACCTAATTTCATCCTCAAAGATTCCTACCTTGTGCTTCAAACTCACACTGTATCTTGTACTCCCCACTTCCCTAAAATTAGTAGTTAATATATATATATATATATATATATATATATATATATATATATATATATATATCCTTTACCAGTGTAATCACCTCTGTAGTTATTTGTTGATATAAAAACCTTGCTACACTGTACCCTTTTATCTTGCCTGATATGTTTTTTTTTTTTTTTTTTATTAACATATTAGGTACATCTGCATTAGTGCAGCTACCCTAGACTATATGAAGTGGAGTACAGTGTGTCAAAAAAAACTAACTAGGTGATGCTATAAAATCCCCATCACACAGGATGGTTAGTCATACAGAGGCATGTGATTAGCGGTCTGCACTGGCAGACTCCGGATGCATTTTGAGGATATCAACAACACAAGATTGAATAAGGTAGCAGTGGTAATACAAGTCCCCATCTCGCAGGATGGTTAGTCATACAGAGTCATGTGTTTAATAGCCTGCACTGGCAAATTTTGGGTATACTGTGAGGATATCTTCAAGAATACGAGAGTGAATAAAGTAATTGCAAAGCTCCAGGTACCTCATGCCAACTGGTCTGAAAGGTCTAATAATTGGGCATTCAGTGATGTAGTGCGGGAGATCATGCCGTAGTTCCTGCTCACAGAGTTTGCAACTGGAGTGCTCAGGATTGGGAGACCCGTCACCTGCAGCCACCTGCCACAGGTAACGGTAACCCAACCTGATCCTTGCAACCACTGTGTCGCACAGTCTAGTGGACGTTTTGTGCTGTCCATAGATGTAGGTTTCAGATCTGAACAAATCATAGCTTTTTATACTAGTACTTTCAGGTCGTTGGGAGTCAGTAAGTTCTTTCCTATCAGATCTGAATGTTTGGACCAATACAGTTTTGACAGCAGAGATAGGGATACCTAGATCTAATTCAACTTCAAACTTGTTACACGCTAATTTGGCTGCAATGTCTGTCTCATTATGATGGGTTATATTTATGTGTGAAGGTATCCATACAAAGGAAATTCGAGACCCTTTACTCTGTGCATCAATTAGGTCATTTATAATTGGGAGTATGAGGTTCTTGCTGTCGATCTTCCAAGAGAAGTTTTCGATTGCTTGAAGAGCAGACTTTGAATCGCAGAATATTATTCCTCCTCCAATATTTTTTAATGTGCTGGTTGCTAAATGTAATGCTGCTAGTTCTGCTTGTGTGGAGGTCAGCCAGTTGTTTAGCCTGACACTGACAGACTTTGTGCAAATATTATTTCTATAGAACCTACATGCCGCTGCAGTCCGTCCAGTAGAAGACTGGACTGAGCCGTCGGTGTAGACACAGTGCTCGTGAGATCTTAGACTCTCGATGGAGGAGGCAATTGTTTCAAGAGTGACAGCTTTGAGTAGAGCAAGATTCTCATTATCTTTCTTGGTGACAGGTGTGTATGATACTTGAATGGTGGGGTACAGATAAAGAGGAATATCAGAGACTGGTAGATTGCACTTAAAAGGAATGTTAAGTTTAATGAGATTGTAAGCATTGTTTCTCAGCCAATTATCATAAAAGGAGTGAGTTGGTATGTCGGCACCAGTCAAAAGGGTGTTAACAGCACTAAATAATTTGTCTCTGAGCAATGTAGGAGATGTAGGATCTCTCATGACTTTAAGACAGAAGGTAGTGTTAACTTGCATTATTCTCTCTAGTATGGTTGGAAACTTCAGTTCTTCCCTCATGTTGATGATTCTTGTGCATCTTGGGGCACCAAGAATTATCCTCATGGCCTCGTTCTGTATTACTTCAAGTTTGTCCAACACAGAGGAGGGGAAATTAATTAAGTGCAGAGCATTATAATCAACGAGAGATCTAACAAACATCATATAGAATAGTCTAGCATATTTAATATTGATACCAATATTCTTACCAGTAAGTGTTCTCAATGGTTTTAGTCTTTCTTTTAACCTACGGTGTAGATCATTTACAATGTCACTGTTAATACCAACTCCAAGGTATTTGTGCTGCCTACACGTTTCAATGTTCTGGTTGTTGACCTTGAAAGCTATAGGGACATGAGTTTTCTCTTTGGGATGGAGAACTCTGGATTTAGTTATAGAGATAACAAGACCACATTCAATGCTTTTAGCAGCGAATGAATCAAGTAGAGCTTGCAGTCTAGTTTGGGAATTTGCAACAATGCATATATCATCGGCATAACAAATGACGGCTTCGTCAGGTAGTGTGGGAATATCAATTGTTAATTTGTGCATCAGAACATTGAACAGTGTGGGACTTAGCATATGTTAGATTAAGGACCTGCTCGAAACTCTATGGGTGTTAGTGGCTTTGTATGAATGTTAAAATGTCAATCTTATGTAATCTCACCAACGCGTTGTACCTTCTTGCAAATAAATAAATTATTATTATTATTTGCACTGTTTGAGGTGGGGTGGGAGGGGTTAATCTCAGTCCTATTCTAAGTCTCAACATTCTGTATATTTCTCGGTATATGAGATCATACAGACTATTGCTTCTGTAAGATCTCCCTTGCGTATGTTGGGAACACGTCTCAGTGCTGAGTCTTTTGGAGTTCCGCTCGTTACCTTACTACCCAAGGACTTTTTCTCCAGTTCGAAAAGAAGTCGTCTGTGGTAGTCCAAAGCTTGGTGGGAAGCAAGGACGACGCTGTCTGTCCAACCCTTTCTTCCCTCTGTATGACTCCTGTCATCGCGTCGTCAAAGTCTAGCAAGTTTCCCACGCAAAATTCCCTTTCAGTGAATCCCTGGTCATCTTAAAAGATAAATTTGTCTGAGAATGTGTAGATGTGAGTTTCTCCTTTTGGCTCTGTCTGTCTGTCTGTCTGTCTTATCAGTTTGCAGCCTAATTTTATAAACAAAAACAAAACATTAATCGCGATAATTTCAACCCCTGAGCGAAAATGTCTCAGATCGCACACAATATATTCTCGAAGACACCCAGGAGAAACAGATGAGCAGCGGGCGCGGCGCCTATAGAGCATTCCGTCCTCAGATAGTCATCATGCCGCTAGCTTTTGGGACTTGAGGCGCTAATGCTCTAAAGGTTTAGATGCTAATCCAGAGAGAGATCGCCTTACTCTTTTTTTTGACCTCCAGGGCAAGTGAGACGTCATCTGTAAGGAGATGCGTATGATTTTCTCCTTCTCTCTCTCTCTCCGTTGTTGCTTAATGCGAATATCTGAGACTCGGTTGACCTTGGGCTTACAGACCTATCAATCTCTCGAGAGATTATGAAGGTCACCACAACACCTTACCAGTATATAAATTTAGTCCTGAACATTGTCCAGGATTAAAGTCAGACTCTCAGTGATGTATACACACACACCGAGAACCGGGTTTCCATCTGTGTACATATATAACCCCTGTTGGGAGGCCTTGAAGGTAATAATGATAATTTGACTGCTTCTGGCACGAGAGAGAGAGAGAGACGTCTTCAGACCAAGCAGCAAGCGTCTCACACAACTCTGGGAGATTGGTTTGCTCATCACCCTCGAGAGTGGGAATGACGATTTTATTCTGAAAGATGTTAATACTCAAGCTGAATAGCTTTGTTCTCAAGTATTAAAAACTCCAAATTGCGCATAACCGCAAGTGTAAACCAGGAGACTAATCCTCGAGATGCTGTTTCTCTCCACTGGAGATGGGCCACGTACCAACAGATGCTGTTTCTCTCCACTGAAGATGGGCCACGTACCAACAGATGCTGTTTCTCTCCACTGGAGATGGGCCACGTACCAACAGATGCCGTTTCTGTCCACCGGAGATGGGCCACGTACCAACAGATGCCGTTTCTCTCCACCGGAGATGGGCCACGTACCAACAGATGCCGTTTCTGTCCACTGGAGATGGGCCACGTACCAACAGATGCCGTTTCTGTCCACTGGAGATGGGCCACCAGCATCAGTATCATCGGAAGCAAGACTTATATGGCTCTATGTCTACGACATCTCTTTAAGGTCATTACCATCTGCTGAGTGATAAGATAAGAACTCAGGATTAGTGGCTTTGTGAATGCTAAGGCTGAGGATCGGAATGAAGGGAATTTAAGTGCTATAGCGATTCTTGGAAGCTCTTGGTGACAGCTCACGTCCTTGGAGGCTCTTGGTGAAATCTCACGTCCTGGGAGGCTCTTGGTGACGTCCTGGGAGAGTCTTGGCAAGAGCGAGACATCGTTAAACAGCTGCTTGACACCGCCTGGTGTCATCCTCGTCCCAATCGCCTGAACCAGCCCGCTGTCTGCATCAAAACAAGTCGCGTTGAGAGAGAGAGAGAGAGAGAGAGAGAGAGAGAGAGAGAGAGAGAGAGAGAGAGAGAGAGAGAGAGAGAGAGAGAGAGAGAGAGAGAGGAGGGTCGGAGGCGTCCAGTTCATAAAACCTCTAATACAAATTCGCTTACCTCGAACTCTGGCCGGAGGAGAAGTAAAGTGAATTTACACGACCAAAATTCGGCGAGTGTGACCCCCTGGTGACGGCTCCTGCCCGGGAGCAAGGCAGGGAGAGACGCCCCCCTCCTGCTGGCTTCTGGTCACCCAGACACGGCCTTATATACCTCTTTTAAGTGGCGCAGGCTCTAAAACCTGAGAAAAGTATGTAACCTCTACGTCATCGGTACTTTGTAAACAAACCTAACCCAACCAAACGTATCCTATTTAGTTTATATAAATATAAATATATATATATATATATATATATATATATATATATATATATATATATATATATATATATTCTCCGCCGGGTCTTATTCCCGCTTCCAGGACAACAAAATTCCAACGCCGAACTCAGAATGAACATTCAGGTGTCCGAATTCCATTCTCTGGAACGCCGACGCTTAAGTTCACGCGTAGGGAGCAGTGCAAGCTAAGGCCAGTTCTGGAACATGGATGCGAGTCCTTAGTGCCAAACTCTCCTCCTTATAGGATTGGATTTTGGGCGCATTGATAGACAATCATTCAGAGAAGGAGTCTTTTGTTCCTGTTTTGGCCACAATGCCTAGCAAGGGGGGGAGGGAGGTCTTTTTTTTTTTTAGAACTATGAACAATAAATGGCGTCCTAGCTGTAAAAAGAATGATTAGCGTCCTTGCTGTACGTGCAGGATTGAGGTCCTAGCTATGCTTCTAGTCACAGGGGTCCTAGCTAGGCTTACAGTCACAGGGGGCCTAGCTATCCTTACAGTCACAGGGATCCTAGCTACACTAACACTTATTGGCATAAATCTGAAGGAGTCCTGATGAGGGCTCGAACTTATGCGGTGGGTGTTCCCAGCCCCCCGCCCTCGACAACCAGGCCATGACATAGTCAAAAAGTCACCTGGGGGAGGGGGTACTACTGCACCCTCTAGGATTCCTTGAGGCTTCCACTGAAGCCGAACCAGGGTTTTTACACAATTCCCCCCCCCCTGCAATCTGGCTACGTCATCTTGGATGGGACCATGGATTATAGTCCCATGGGACCATGGATTATAGTCCCATGGAGTATAGCTCCACCATGGGACTATAGGATTATGATCCAAGTCACAGAAAGACTCGTTCTTAGCCACGCCGATGCCGGGTTTTAAGAGCCAGTCATAATTCTTAAAGAATTAATTAGAAAATCAGAAGGAGCCACGAGGATTCGAACCTGTACACACTGGGTACCCCCGAGCACACGCCTTAACAACCATTCTACTGATTTTCGCATCGTGACCTTAATAAGATTTCCCCCACGCAAAGAATTAATATCATACGTTTCTGTGACGGACTGTTCATTGACGTAGCGAAAACTATCCTTGAGTGACGTTACTTTGGACGCAAACTAGACTTGTCTTCCCAAAGTAAACAAAGCAAAAACGCTTTTCTGTAGTTCATTAGTTCTAATTTAAGACTCGTTCTTGACAAAGTGCTTCTACGACTCGTTCTTAACTAAGTACTTTTATCTTAAGAAAGCATCTACAAATCTAAGGGCTGACTTACTTAGCACTTTTGACGATTAACCTGTCAATTTAGATCTGTCAACTGTTGACAAGAAATTAACTTAAAAGAGGCATTAATGTTGATTTTTAATTAACTTTAATAATAACAATAATTTGGATAATACCCGTGATAGTTAAAAAAAAAACTGTATTGAAACTATCTGCACCAGAATAATTGGCGTAAAATATTGGATTATTTGAAAGATGCATCTAACCAGGCTGGGTTAGAGAGCCTAGAGACAGGATCAATGAATATAATTTGTGCAGCTCTTGACAGTCAGGTCCGCTTTAGAGTCCCAAGGACACCCTTAGACAGCTGAGGTCACCCAAAGACACCCTTAGACAGCTGAGGTCACCCAAGGACACCCTTAGACAGCTGAGGTCACCCAAGGACATCCTGAACCTAGATATGGCACCTAGAGTCAGAGCCACCTAGAGAGCCAGAGCCACCTAGATAGCCAGAGCCGTCTAGAGAGCCAGTGCCACAGAGCCAGAGCCACAGAGAGCCAGAGCCACCTAGATAGCCAGAGAGCCAGAGCCGCCTAGAGAGCCAGAGCCACTTAGATAGCCAGGGCCACCTAGAGAGCCAGTGCCACCTAGATAGCCAGAGCCACAGAGAGCCAGAGCCACCTAGATAGCCAGAGCCGCCTAGATAGCCAGTCACCTAGATAGCCAGTCACCTAAACATTCACAACCAGCTAGAAAGCAAAATCAACACAGGAAATTTAGAAAACTGGAACCACCCAATTCAACACAAATACTACCCATGCCATGAATGGCACCGTATGGGACATGTGGCATCGAGTGTCATGTGTGGCACAGTGTCATGTGTGGCACCGTACATCATGTGTGTCACCGTACATAACGTGTGGCGTCGTGTGTCACGTATGACATAGTTTAATCACCATGCCACAGTCACGTGACTGCTGGTCGAGCCTGACCCACCAATACAAGCAAAGTTATCATCTAATATCCTCCATTCTTCCCAACACGTCACGTTTGTTTACATCTTACGGAACGACGTCGTACATGGCATCAAAAACTGTCGTTGAGGCGGTGCGCAGCGGTTACGTGCAGATCACAAGGTCTACCGCGACTGGTCCGAGAACTTTAGCTCTTAAATGTGTGTCTCTCTCTCTCTCAGTCGGGTATAACGAAGTTTCGAACACGCACTCGGCTCTCGAGAGTGCGCGAGTGTCCCGAGGGAAGGGAGGAGAGTGCATATGAGTGTACACAGTTTAAAGGGAGGTGGGAAATACGAGTCTCATCACCACCCTCTCCCGTACCCCCCCATCCCTCCAGTGATCCATGGCGGAGTCTCACCCTCAACACCTTCCCGCACCAACGCCAAAGCAACACTGAGCCGCTGCCTTGCGCCCAGACCTGCTATATACCCCCCCCCCCCACACACAACCTCCACAACCTTTCCCCTCCCGTTCCCCCCTTACCTATTCCCCCTACATCAAAACCCCTTTTCGTCTACCTCCCCTTTACCATACCCCCTCGCTACAACCCATTCACAACCACCCTATTTCCCCAGCCTCTGCATTTACGTGACGACGTAACACAGGTATAGCAAAACACACACTGACTACCATTCCAATAAGTGGTAGAGTGACCCTTACATCAAGAATTGGGAAGAGAGACAGAGATGGCGAGAAAGAGACGAGGGGAAAAAAAGAGACAATTTGTCGAAAATAAGGGACGGGTGGGGAGAAGAGACAGAGCTTGGACGGTAAAATGGAGTAACCAATACTACTACAAGCCGAGAGAGAGAGGCGAGCCAGGGCGGGGTGTAGAAGTGAGAGAAGATTATATCCCCCCCGCCTGTAGGGCCAGAAACGTCTCCGCCAACACCAGGTGTCGGTAACCCAATCAAGGAAGACCTGCAGGAGTCCCACAGCAGCACGGGACCCGCTCCACCCCAGGACTCCTATAACTCACCACCAGAACCCCACACTCCAGGAACGTGTTCTGCACGCGAATCTGGAAGAACTGGCGAGATAACCACAGCAAAACTGTCTCCAGAAAAAAAAAGAGATCTTGTGGTGGGAAATAGCCCCAGAAGGAGGAAGAGGGTATGTATGGAGTTTCCCCAAGACCCGCATAGATAACTGGCAGCCAATTAGAGACGAGCCAGAGACAATTAGAGTCACAATGAGCAGAAGGTTGTAGGAGAAGACTATCACTATGGATACTGACAGCTGCTCCACCTGCTCTTGAAGCACTGGGTGCCTCGCTCGAGAAGGGGGAAGCTGCCCGACAGCTAGAAGACATCAAATGTGTAACTGGTAAACACAAGAGCGATGTTTACATCATGTGCTTACATTTTCTAAATCAATGATTGACAGTTGCGAGGCGGGACCAAAGAGCCGAAGCTCAACCTCGCAAGCACAATTAGGTGAGTAATAACTATACCACATGTCCGAATCCTGCACGTTCTCTGGGGGAAAATTGCAGAACATCCCAGGAGAACAAGAACACTTGCAAAACACTAAGGGGGACCAGAACACACGAACAACACTCTTGCAGAACCAGAGAACATGCAGAACACTTCTGGAGAACCAGAGTACCTGTAGAACACTCCTGCTGAACCCAATCACGGTCTACAGAACACTTCTAGAGAACCACAGCACCTGTAGAACATTCTTGGAGAACCAGAACCCCTGAGGAATATTCTTTGCATCTTATCCTTTGCAGAGGACCTCTAGATCACTCATGCTGAACCAGAGCACGTCTGCAGAACACTTCTAGAGAACCACAACACTTGGAGAACATTCTTGGAGAACCAGAGCACCTTCTCTTGGAGAAGCAGAACACTAGTGGGATGAACTATGGAGAACTAGTGGAAAGGTCTATCAAGAAACTCTGTGATAACTGGACAGAACAAAGCAAGAAAGCTGAAGGTTAAGAGATGACACAACACCCGTAAAACAAAATTTAGCCTTCTAACCAAGCTCATTGTAAGTTAACATGGCCTAACTTAGGCAATGTTAACCTTACTTAACCCCCTTCCGTCCCCCCCCCCACACACTCTCCTTTAACCTGATGACACTGGTGACCCCGTGACAGAGGCGGTGACCTGTAAAAGCCTGGTGTGTGTGTGTGTGTGTGTGTGTGTGTGTGTGTGTGTGTGTGTGTGTGTGTGTGTGTGTGTGTGTGTGTGTGTGTGTGTGTGTGTGTGTGTGTGTGGTCTGGCACTGGTGGCGGACATTGATCGTCCCGGACACCAGCGGAATCTGGTGGTTTCCTGCCCTCGTGTAATGTAAGGGGCTGAGGAGGCCCTCAGGGGATGCCCTCAGGGAAGGCCCTCAAGGGGAGGCCCTCAGGGGGAGGCCCTCAGGGAAGGCCCCAGGGGGACCGCCCTTCGGGGGGGGGGGCTTGGCGAGGAGGGGTGATCTTGATAAGAATGTACTCACCTACTCAAGTTTTGGGATCGAGATTTAAGCTCCAGGGCTTTCCCTTTCTCAATTATTGATCGTCTGATGCACCTCTGTCCTCCCCCACTGTATACGTAAACGGTTTAAATACAGAGTACAATACAAATGCAAAATACAAATATATATTCAGGTAAAGTACATACATACAAGGTGAAATACAAAAGTTGATGAATTTCTAGATAGAGCTAGTACATACAATACCTAAAGCCACTATTACACAGAGCGTTACGGCCAGGGTATTATAATATTATTCAATTTAACTACGATACTAAAATAGGGTAATAACCTCGTATGAAGACCAGGAGGATGGTCCTGGGTGCCGCAGCCAGATTTGAGTAGACTTTTAAAGTGGAGGTGGAAATTGGCAGATATACATGAATGACATGGAAATGTGGACTGGATTTGGGGGATCTTGATTAGTTGTCAAGTCAAGACCAACACACTTGTGTGAGACCAACACACTTGTGTGAGACCAACACACTTGTGTGAGACCAACACACTTGTGTGAGACCAACACATTTGTGTGAGACCAACACACTTGTGTGAGACCAACACACTTGTGTGAGACCGTATTATGAGCCACGTGTAAATCACCTGACAAGCACGCAGAGAAGAACCACAGACCAGCGTCCATGCATGAAGAAAACCCTAAATGAAGAGAAGAAAAAGATAACACTACATTCACCACTCTCAAGAAAGGCATAAAACAAGGGAGGAGGAGACGACTCGAGTCCACACCGGGACAAAAGGGTTTACGAAGGGTTGAACACGAAATGGTTGACAGGTGAACATACGAATGGAGGTCGTAGCGTAAATAATTACATCTAATAGGTCAACTGGTCATTCTATAAATTGGACTCAAGACCTATTATCCTCTGAATTATTAGTGTTAAAAAAATTGTTAGTTCTGGATATTTGTCGAGGACTAAAAAAAAATCTCAATGCATATAGACCTGTGGTCTATAGTGTCTGTGGGCTCCTCTGTGGTCTGTGGGTCTGTGGGCTCCTCTGTGGTCTGTGGGTCTGTGGGCTCCTCTGTGGTCTGTGGGTCTGTGGGCTCCTCTGTGGTCTATAGTGTCTGTGGGCTCCTCTCAATGCATACATTGCTGTAATTTATATTGCATTAATGATCTTTTTTAATGTTATATAAGACTCAAAATTATCATAGATAAATAAATTATGAAAATTGGGTTAATCTGAAAATCCATTTATTTTAATCCGAATTTATCAACTGCATTAAATTTGATAATGTGTTGAAGATAATATAACATTAGCCTGAAATAGTGAAGAATGAAGGAAGGTGTGTACAATTTGATGAAGGTGAAGGTTTCTATGGATGTCTGTCAGAGTATCCCCCTGAGGCCTTGGCACCTTCCCCTTTGTCGAAAACGACAAAGGGGACAAACTCTGCAAAGATGCATATGCGCGACACACACACACACACACAGAACATAGTGTGTGTGTGTGTGTGTGTGTGTGTGTGTGTGTGTGTGTGTGTGTGTGTGTGTGTGTGTGTGTGTGTGTGTGTGTGTGTGTGTGTGAGAGAGAGTCAGATCATTCTTCAGGAACTTGAATAAGGAGGCTTTTAGATCACTGTATACCGCCTATGTGAAGCCAGTTTTAAGAGCACGCAGTGCCAGAGTGGAGCCCCCCATCTGCAACACGGCTCGTTCCAGAGTTAACGGGACTGAGCTATGAAGACTACAAGTTACATATTGACGGTAGTTTATGTTGTTGGGTGTCTATATGTAGACAAGTTACATATTGACGGAAGTTTTAGCGAGCGAGTAAGTCACTCTTGTGTGTTTGTGTACTGTGAATAAAGTTGTCTTGCGAAGTTATAGTTTAATTATTTTAAGGCACGAATAATCTTTCCAGTGATAAATGAACGAGTTTTTGACTTAAAATGTTATGAAATATAAGGCACCGTATCCCATTCTCTACCCAGCGGTACAGCGCACTGTATCTAGAAGTCTAGAATGTCTAGAATGCTGTATTATATATATCCTCTTTGTAGTATGTTATCCTTTGTCCTCGCTATCATTATGATCACCCACAACCTCATCACCTTGAGCATCTCCAGCAACACCTGAACAGTCCCCCAGCATCTTCACCTTCCTTCAGGGGCGTTCTTCCCGAAGGTAGGAAAGATTTAGATTTAGATTTTAGATTTAGAGTTAGATTTTGTTATTTAGGTAAAGGTACATACATTGAAGATGAGTTACAAACATAATGTTGGAATTTAAAGATAGAGTTAGTGCATACAATACCTAGAGCCACTAGTACGCATAGCGTTTCGGGCAAGTAGAAGTAGATTTAGATAAAGAGGCTGGGTTAGGCACACACACACACCCCAGGTCCGTTCTTCAGGGGTCATCCCTGGTCCCTTAGCCTGGGGGAGCTGGGGAAGGGTATATAGAGATTGATTGATTGATAAAGATTACACATATCATACACAGCCTCGCTCCTGTGTCAGGTAAGTCCACTACGGGCTCACCATAGCCCGTGCTACTTGGAACTTTTGTTCTGAGTAGCTGAATCAAAAACAACAACATGATAAAGATTAAGCCACCCAAGAGGTGGCATGGGCATGAATAGCCCGTAAAGGTATATAGAGTACACAGGAATTAAACTGATGTGTTCTAAAGGAGGCAATCTTTTCTGGAGGCCATCAAGTAGTGGGGAAAGGCCGGGTTAAAGGAGGGGAGGTGGTGGAGTCTTCTCCTGCAACTGCAATGGAGGTTTGAGCAGTAAAATATCTCAAGGGGAAACCGACCAGCGAGAGTACATACTTGAAATATCAACAGTGGGTGACATGCCTGTGACGACGACTCGTAATCCCCCATCAGACAATACGAGGCTATAGTGAAGTATATGACAAATATAACGATACCCGTCTGAAGGAAGGAAGGATACCTGATTAACCAAGAGGATACCTCGTCAACCAAGAAGATACGTCATCAACCAGGAGGATACCTCGTCAACCAGGCTTTGATTCATACGTCAGGCTGCGAGCAGCCGCGTTCAACAGCCTGGTTGACCATTCCAGCAACTAAGAGGCCTGGTCGAGGACCGGGCCACGGGGACGTTGAGCCCCGAAAGCATCGCAAGGTAACCGCAAGGTAAGGCGCTGGGGAAAAGCAGCCACTGTAGCAAGGAGCAAGCAGCCAGGCCCTAAAACTCTTAATTCTTGGGAATTCTAATCCCCGAGAAACAGACAAATGAGTCAAAACACACATTAAAACGATGAAACATGGAGAGCAAAGCTGGTAGAGACACAGCAGACAAACACTTCTTGAAGAGTAGGGAGAGACGACCCGTGTTTACCTAAACTGAGGCAGATGAGAAAATAAGAGTGAGACGCCCCTATGAGCTAGCCACCATGCACTGTGTTATGGTGTTTGACTACATAATGGAGCTCCCCAAGCTGGCCTGACCGAGAGACACGTTGAAGGAACCACTACAGTAGGGGGGGGGCTACAGTAGGGGGGGGGGCTACAGTAGGGTGGAGGCTACAGTAGGGAGGAGGCTACAGTAGGGAGGAGGCTACAGTAGGGTGGAGGCTACAGTAGGGAGGAGGCTACAGTAGGGAGGAGGTTATACAGTAGGGTGGAGTAGGAAGTACCCTACTGTAGCCTCCACCCTACTGTATTCTTTCCCTACTGTAGCCTCCACCCTACTGTATTCTTTCCCTACTGTAGCCTCCACCCTACTGTATTCTCTCCCTACTGTAGTCTAGAGCCTACAGTAGTTACTGCTCCACTCGTGTGGGGCAAGTAACAAAATCAGCAGACTAATAAACTTTTTCACAGCTCGAATGCAACTAGCCTACGAGTATCTCTGGCAATCCGGCTTGTCTAGGGATCTACATTAAGTAAAGTGTGAAGCCAAAGACAGGAACGCACACACTACAACATTATATTTTACATTATAAACAAAAATAAAAACCGAGCCATTTGGAGAAAAATCTAAAGTCACGCTGCTTGACAGAAATATCATCTCATTAAAAAATTTCTGAAAATCTTGCCCTGTATCCATATTTTACTTCTAGTGGGAAAATGGAGGCCCAGACGTTCGGGGTTAGTCTCACACAACTTTCTTTGTTTATATCATTTTTCTGAGAAAGTGGGGGAGAGGGAAGGGGAAGGTTGAGAAGGGAGGGGATGATGTTTGAAGAGACGATAGGTGAGAGACGGGGAGAGGGGCAGACAAGGAGACGAGGGAGAGAGAGAGAGGGGGAGGGGTTGATAGGGTAGAATGGTGGAGAAGTGAGAAGAGGTAGAAAGATAGGAGAGAGTTGAAGACTTGAAGAGAGAAAGGAAGGATATATAATATATAATATTTAAAATTATTTCACGTATTAACAAAAGACTTTGCATCTAATGTATTACATTACATTTGTAAATATTTTGATGTTACAATGCGCAAACGTTTGTAGCTATTTGTCATTATAATTATAAGGTGTGCACCTTTGGTGTAATTGTTAAGGTAAGAGTCACCTATGAGGTCTGATTAACACCACTTTATGCCTCTGTGATCTTGTTATGCACTATACCACTCACAGGAAGAGTATGGGGTGCACAATAAACTACCACTCACAGGAAGAGTATGGGGTGCACAAAAAACTACCACTCACAGGAAGAGTTAGGAAAACAGCAAAACAAATCCTCGGTTCAATTAGCCATGCAGGCAGGAGAGGGAAAGGAAATAATGCATAGAGAAGATGAAGAGAACTAGGTAAATAGAACAATAGAGAGCACAATAGAACAATAGAGAGCACAATAGAACAATAGAGAGCACAATAGAACAATAGAGAGCACAATAGAACAATAGAGAGCACAACAAAACAAAAGAGCCGAATAGGAGAGTAATTCCCGGCATTTTGATGTTATCAAGATATCCGGATAAGTTCTTAATTACTCTTTTACGAGTCCACCTTACTCGTCTCTAATGTCCATCCTTGTTCTTCCTCAGCCCTTGTCCTTGTTCTTCCTCAGCCCTTGTCCTTGTACTTCCTCAGTCCTTGTACTTCCTCAGTCCTTGTACTTCCTCAGTCCTTGTCCTTGTACTTCCTCAGTCCTTGTCCTTGGTCTTCCTCAGTCCTTGTCCTTGTTCTTCCTCAGTCCTTGTCCTTGGTCTTCCTCAGTCCTTGTCCTTGTTCTTCCTCAGTCCTTGTACTTCCTCAGTCCTTGTCCTTATCCTGCCTCAGTCCTTGTCCTTATCCTGCCTCAGTCCTTGTCCTTATCCTGCCTCAGTCCTTGTCCTTATCCTGCCTCAGTCCTTGTCCTTGTACTTCATCAGTCCTTGTCCTTATCCTGCCTCAGTCCTTGTCCTTATCCTGCCTCAGTCCTTGTCCTTATCCTGCCTCAGTCCTTGTCCTTGTACTTCCTCAGTCCTTGTCCTTATCCTGCCTCAGTCCTTGTCCTTGTACTTCATCAGTCCTTGTCCTTATCCTGCCTCAGTCCTTGTCCTTATCCTGCCTCAGTCCTTGTCCTTATCCTGCCTTAGTCCTTGTCCTTGTACTTCCTCAGTCCTTGTCCTTGTACTTCCTCAGTCCTTGTCCTTATCCTGCCTCAGTCCTTGTCCTTATCCTGCCTCAGTCCTTGTCCTTGTACTTCCTCAGTCCTTGTCCTTATCCTGCCTCAGTCCTTGTCCTTATCCTGCCTCAGTCCTTGTTCTTATTCTGCCTCAGTCCTTGTCCTTGTACTTCCTCAGTCCTTGTCCTTATCCTGCCTCAGTCCTTGTCCTTGTACTTCCTCAGTCCTTGTCCTTATCCTGCCTCAGTCCTTGTCCTTATCCTGCCTCAGTCCTTGTCCTTATCCTGCCTCAGTCCTTGTCCTTGTACTTCCTCAGTCCTTGTCCTTATCCTGCCTCAGTCCTTGTCCTTGTACTTCCTCAGTCCTTGTCCTTATCCTGCCTCAGTCCTTGTCCTTATCCTGCCTCAGTCCTTGTCCTTATCCTGCCTCAGGTAGCCCGGCTCCTGCAGGGGACTGGCATCAATTTATTGACATGAATTTAAAAAGAAACTAAGAAGAAGGTAATTTCTGTTAATTAAAATATAATTCTAAAAGGAAGCGAATGATTAATTAGTATTATCTTCGAATCTTAGCCGCAGACATGACAGTCACCCACGAATGAAATTGGGAGCAATTCCTTTGAATACTTTCGGAATATATTTAATGGGAAGGCATGAGGCGTATCCTAGCCCTTGGAGCACTGGGGGGGGGGCAATCTTAGAGATCACGTTACTGGAACAAATGGGGAGTTTACCTGGATACAAAGCTGGGGGTTTACCCGGGAACAAAAGGGGAAGTTTACCTGTATTTCGCGGCTATGTGCGCACAGTGATCGTCACGTGGCTGACGACCCCCCCCCCCAAGATACCTCGGTAATTCCAACCTTTTATACAATAATGTTGGTGCTTCTATCAACGATTGGTCAAAGCACATATTTTCTGGGTCCAGCAGTTAATTTTTATACGTTCTAGCGATAGCTGCCATAAGTACTGCATTATCATCTTAGGAGGATGGGTTGGGTAGTTCACAGTACACAACGACCGGTTAGCAGGAGAGAATTACCGGTGTTATAGAAAAGGGTATATACACACTCTGGGTTGTTGGGGAGTTACAACATAATTGAACTGGTTAAAGGCTGAATGGAGTCTTCCTGGATGCTACATATCATAGGCTTTTATTTCCACGAATATATCTCAGAATCGACTTGAGAATGGTTCAGGACGGACCGAAACGTCGTCGTCCCTTCACCTTCTAGTGTGTGGGGTCTGGTCAACATAATTTAGCCACGTTATTGTGACTCATCGCCTGCATATCTCAGTCAATGGTGCACCCATTGCGCTATTTAAATATGTAAATTTTTAGTAAACCTCGGCCTAAAAATAAAAAAAACACTCCCTCACAGCGATTGTTTACGAGGAAGGTTAACGAAATTAAACCTATAAACCCTTAGAAGGGAGAAGAATGATGGGGGGGACATCACTGCGACATACAAGATTCCGTTATCTTGAGGTTATCTTGAGATGATTTCGGGGCTTTCAGTGTCCACGCGGCCCGGTCCTTGACCAGGCCTCCACCCCTAGGAAGCAGCCCGTGACAGCTGACTAACACCCAGGTACCTATTTTACTGCTAGGTAACAGGGGCATTGGGTGAAAGAAACTCTGCCCATTGTTTCTCGCCGGCGCCTGGGATCGAACCCAGGACTACAGGATCACAAGTCCAGTGTGCTGTCCACTCGGCCGACCGGCTCCCAATACTGATAGAACTGTAACAATAATTTAATTACAAGTTACAATGGGTTTGTGAGATTACATAAGATGACGCGCAGCGTATCGGGCAGAAAGGACTGAACCGGAGGGACATAGACAGCCACTTGAGATTGAGAGTCGAACAAGAGGACCCAAGTAGATACTACAAACACAAATGAGTCAAAGATATGTACGGAAATCCTCGTATTCAAAGAAGAAGTGGTGGAAGCCGCCTCCATCCACAACCTTGATGCTAGATTCAACAAAGAATTGGAATCTCGTGGAAATTAAACCGTAGCGGAAGAGGATGAACAAGGCTGGTCGGCAGGTCGGGGACCGGGCCCCGGGGACGTTGAGACCCGAAATCATTGGCTAGGCGAGGTATTGAGAGCTAGAGCTCACTTCCCCCGTGGTCACTGATAGGGAAGACAGAAGCGGCTATACACTACCGACGCTGCCCAATAAACTCGACCTTCAGGACAAAATTACACAAATTAAATTACCTACCAACAATCCCCCTCTCCCCCAGACTACACCAACCACAATCCCCCCTCCCACAGACCAACCACAATCTCCCCCCCCCCAGAGCAACCACAATCCCCCCTCCCCCAGAGCAACCACAATCCCCCCCTCCCCCAGAGCAACCACAATCTCCCCTCCACCAGACCAACCACAATCCCCCCTCCCCCAGACCAACCACAATCCCCCCTCCCCCCAGAGCAACCACAATCTCCCTCTCCCAAACCAACCACAATCTCCCCCAGGCTTGATCGTCCACACTATTGTCTCCAGCACGCCTCTGTCTACCTGACCTTCCTGGCGTGACTCACTGTTCGTAATGTATCGTTCGATTTTTTTAAATGAGAAAAAGGGGCTGAGTGACGTATTCACAAAGGGATGAATGCGTCACTTTGCATCTCTTATCTGCTTGTCGAATTATGAAGATGTTAAATTGTCCTCTATATAACTCTCGAGATTCTCATCAAGAGAGTATTCAGGAAAATATGGGATGTGACCTCGTAATCCCCTGGCGTGGTTGATGAAGGGATTGATGAATCGCCTTCATCAATCACTCTGTCAATGGAACAAAAATATTCGTGCAGATGGGCCCCCGCGGAGGGGGAAGAGAAATCAGCGGTGAATGGCAGGCTCCCAGCCGGAGGGGGGGAAGTGGAGTCGGGAGTGAGGACGTGACGATGATAAGATGTGAGTGGCAGAAGCGACGAGGATGTCGTCACGGGTGGTGGTGTACCGGCTCGCTCGCTCTCCTCATCACTGATACCTGCTTGATGGGGTTCTGGGAGTTCTACTTACTCCCCAAGTCCGGCCCGAGGCCAGGCTTGACTTGTGAGAGTTTGATTCACCAGCCTGTTGCTTGCAGCGGCCCGCAGGCCCACATATCCACCACAGCCCGGTTGGTCCGGCACTCCTTGGGGAAAATGATCTAGTTTTCACTTCAAGATGTCCACGGTTGTTCCGGCAATATTTCTTATGCTCGCTGGGAGGGTGTTGAACAACCGTGGACCTCTGATGTTTATACAGTGTTCTCTGATTGTGCCTATGGCACCTCTGCTCTTCACTGGTTCTATTCTGCATTTTCTTCCATATCGTTTCACTCCAGTACGTTGTTATTTTACTGTGTAGATTCCCTGCTTACTCTCTCATCACTCACTCTCTCTTTCACTTTCACTCTCTCTCTCACTCTTTCTGAATTTTTATAGTCATTGTGTCCTCTTTCCTGTTCATCCCATGAATGGGATGAATAGGTTATAACATATATATATATATATATATATATATATATATATATATATATATATATATATATATATATATATATATATATATATATATATATATATATAACATTGTTATAACAAATAATGATGTTATAATTGGTAATCATTTTTCACCTGGCAGCAGCGAACAATGCCTCCATGATTCACACTAACACATATAATAAAACCAACATAATAATAACTAATAACGATATTAATAAAACGTCTTCACTGGTTTCGTTGCATAACATTGCACACAAACGAGGCATATATATATATAAATAAATATTAAGCAATGTACCTGACCGGAGATAATAAAGCACCCTTGATACTCAATATACAAGTAGCACTGTAAAACCCAGGGAGGACTCTCCATGCTCTGTCATCAATAACATATTGAACATATTTATATTAATTAAAACTTTAGCTTTCACAGATACAACATGGACATCCCCAAAACATAGATGTATTGAAGTGTGTGTGTGTGTTCACCTAGTTGTTCTTGCGGGGGTTGAGCTGTTCTCTTTCGGCCCGCCTCTCAACCGTCAATCAATCAACTGTAACTAACTACTAATTAATAGTGTTTTCACACACACACACACAGGAAGCAGCTCCGTAACAGCTGTCTAACTCCTAGGAGGTACATATTTACTGCTAGGTAACAGGAGCATCAGGGTGAAAGAAACTTTGCCCATTTGTTTCTGCCTGCTCTGGGAATCGAACCCGGGCCACAGAATTAAGTCTTGCGCGCTGTCCGCTCAGCTACCAGACCCCAGGTGTGTGTGTGTGTGTGTGTGTGTGTGTGTGTGTGTGTGTGTGTGTGTGTGTGTGTGTGTGTGTGTGTGTGTGTGTGTGTGTGTGTGTGTGTGTGAGAGAGAGAGAGAGAGATAAAGGAAAAATAGGTAGGGGGAGTCAGTACCATACATTAGACAATCGACGATTCCAAAAGCGGGGACCAAGAGCTAATAGCTCGACCCAGCCGGTATAAAACAGGACAATACCCCGCACACAGTTGTTACTGACCGATCCCATGAATTACCACAGGCGCAATTCACTCCCCCACGCCCACTACACCTACACCGCCCTTAACCGTACGCAGTTCTTCCCTCAACCTGCATATTCCTTAGAACGTTGCAATACAACTCATGGCTATAGCACCAGAAATAATAATAACAATAATGATAATAATTAATATTGATACTAATAACAATTACAGTAACTAAAATATTACTAATATCTAAAGTACTAGACGAAGTTTGAAACATGGCCGCAAATCTATAGTGAGAAACGAGAAACACACGTACTTTAGGCCTACCTCACCCAGTACTTACTGTACGGCCTCATGTCTTCTACACGGAAGACATGAGGCTGTGTGTGTGTACTCACGTTCACAAAGTTCATCTCGCCCTATTTAGCGTCTCAACAAGGCTCTTATAAGACCCAATTACCAAACAACCGATGCAATACGTGGCTACCGCGTTCCTCTGGCGCGGAAAAATCATTTTTAGGGTATTATTAATTCGGTTTAAATTCGTACTGCTGGTGACAGTAGGCCTCCACATATAGTAGTATATATAGGACTCGGAATTATATTTATATATATTCAGTATTCTTTAGGCTTGTTTCAAGCTCCCCCCCCCCTAAAGTGGAACTAATCAGGTTACTGACCCCATAAAAGTTGTCTAACTTCCGGGTACCTGTTTAATTACTGCTAGCGAATAGAGGCATTTCCAAGCCTAAGGCTACCGGCGTTATATACTAGAGATAAGTGCGGATACAGAAGTAGTACAGTTCTTGCTTGGTAAAAAGCAAAGTCTTATGGTATAAACAACTAGATGAAAAGGACTGAAGAGGCAGCTGCGTGAACCAGGGTGGATCCCTGTGCACTCCAATGGAAGTATACGCTGTGACTGTCACGTAGCCCTGTACCGCTAGGAAGTAAATTCCTTTTAGTCTATCCTATTCCGCAAGGCTTCACGTTTTCTCATATTAGTGCGTTTTCTGTGTTGAGTTTAATATCCAGGGATAACTTCAAATAAAGTTGACTGCATTAAATTTGCGAGAACGGGTTGAATATTTCATTCGGTCGCGTATTCAACTAAGATGTAGCTCTTTCGTCCCACGTCTCAACGTTCATTATATAAATCTCTAATTTAATTGGTTACGAAATTCCCCCCCCTTCCGATTGTGGCACCTCGTTCGTATACCACCCTTACTAAATAGTTTAATTTTCGTCGTTCGGTACAAGATGCTACTTTTATTATTATTACTAATTATTATTAGCAATAATATACAGAAGATAATACTGTGGTTAAATAAATGTTATGCAAAGCATAACCGCCCACAGGATGGGTATGGGGTGCACTACTGCCCACAGGTGGGGGGGTATGGGGTGCTCTACTGCCCACAGGTGGGGGGTATGGGGTGCACTACTGCCCACAGGATGGGTATGGGGTGCACTACTGCCCACAGGAGAGGCATGGGGTGCACTACTGCCCACAGGATGGGTATGGGGTGCACTACTGCCCACAGGTGGGGGGAATGGGGTGCACTACTGCCCACAGGATGGGTATGGGGTGCACTACTGCCCACAGGTGGGGGGTATGGGGTGCACTACTGCCCACAGGATGGGTATGGGGTGAACTACTGCCCACAGGATGGGTATGGGGTGCACTACTGCCCACAGGAGAGGTATGGGGTGCACTACTGCCCACAGGATGGGTATGGGGTGCACTACTGCCCACAGGATGGGTATGGGGTGCACTACTGCCCACAGGATGGGTATGGGGTGCACTACTGCCCACAGGATGGGTATGGGGTGCACTACTGCCCACAGGATGGGTATGGGGACGCACTATTGCCCACAGGATGGGTATGGGGTGCACTACTGCTCACAGGATGGGTATGGGGTGTACTACTGCCCACAGGATGGGTATGGGGTGCACTACTGCCCACAGGATGGGTATGGGGACGCACTATTGCCCACAGGATGGGTATGGGACGTACTACTGCCCACAGGATGGGTATGGGGACGCACTATTGCCCACAGGATGGGTATGGGACGTACTACTGCCCACAGGATGGGTATGGGGTGTACTACTGCCCACAGGATGGGTATGGGGTGCACTACTGCCCACAGGATGGGTATGGGATGCACTACTGCCCACAGGATGGGTATGGGGTGCATTACTGCCCACAGGATGGGTATGGGGGTGCATTACTGCCCACAGGATGGGTATGGGGTGCAGAATAAACGAAGTAAACACGTGTGGCGGCGCCAAAGCCGAGATGATGGCGGGCTCCTGCAGGAGGTCATTATATAGCGTTACACAAGACATCGAGGCTCACCTGGAGTCTTATAGGCAGCAGATATAGGCTCCTGAACGTTCAGGGAACGGGGGCTCCGAATGCAGCTCCAGCCGGAGGAGATATATGGCCCGAAGTCTGTATAGTGAGGAGCGGGAGGTACGGCCTGACGAAGGTGCGGTTGGCTACTGACGGCGGTCTGGTGCCCCGGGGCGCCGCAGCAGCCAATCAGATGGCTTCCCGAAGGCGCCAGATTTGAGGGCGCCGCAGCAGCCAATCAGATGGCTTCCCGAAGGCGCCACATTTGAATGTATCTCCCGCCAGTCGCTTAGTACTCAATACGACTTAAACTAACATATATGAGTTGTTCAAGACATTAATTAATATATCATTAAATATCGTATATCAAATGATATACGAAATTTTGGTGATAATGAGGAAAGGCGTTGAATATTATAGTATTTAAAAATGACTACCTTACCTTACCTTACCTTGAGGTGCTTCCGGGGCTTAGCGTCCCCGCGGCCCGGTCGTCGACCAGGCCTCCTGGTTGCTGGACTGATCAACCAGGCTGTTGGACGCGGCTGCTCGCACCCTGACGTATGAGTCACAGCCTGGTTAATCAGGTATCCTTTGGGGGTGCTTATCCAGTTCTCTCTTGAACACTGTGAGGGGTCTGCCAGTTATGCCCCTTATGTGTAGTAGATTGATCACATTTGGGAGGTCATTGAACAATTTGGAACCCTTAATTTGTATAGCATTTCTGTTTCGTTCACTCTCGCTCTACGAATATCATATAGAAATATTGTTGTGAAGTGACTTGATATTTAACATATTCAGGGATTCCAGTAAGGTGCTGACTGATGTCTGGGATTGAAGTTTGTTATTATTGTTCAGATTGTTGATGTATGTTGAGTAATTATGGGTGGTAGGTAATTCGGGTTGTCGAACCCCAAGCACAGATACCGTAGGCGAGATATGGATAGATGAATAGATAAAAACATTTTACCAAATGAGAGCGAGGTACATAGTGTTTCATATTTGACAGACAATTCCTACTAAAGAACAAATCCACAATTCGAACAAAAGGATTCGAACCTGCATCCGGACGCTGCCTTAATCGACTGAGCTACGACATGGTAAAAAGAGTTGAAACCGAAGTTCTGCTGCATGCTCCCGGATGCAGGTTCGATTCCTCGTCACGGCCCTTGTGGATTTGTTCATTTGATGCATCACGCTATTGTGATTTCTGTGTGTAATGCCTAAAATTTTAGAGTTTTGTATTATGTATATGACAATTTAAATTCAGTTGGTTGTCAATGTAAACATTTAGGAATTTCCCCATCTACTTTGCTCTTAATTTAAGTAATGTTAATTGTTAGTTTAATTTAATTGGTGAACTTGTTTTCAAACAATATGTAACAAGTTTTTTTTCAATGTTAAGAGTTTGTTCATAATTAACCACAAATGGATGTTTTTTTAGTTGCGTATTCAATGTGTCATTCAGAACAAAGGTTATTGCAGTCCCCATGTTGTCTGTTTATTCACAGTTCCGTCGGGTAGGTAGTTTCATGGGTTTATCACTCAACGGGTGGAAAAAAACGCATCTATTCTCTGTAAGATCATGATACACTTGTTCCCCAAAACTGCTTTTGTGAGCATTTTGTGGGAACGCCTCTGGACCCATGGGGTAGACCTATGTGCTGAATTCACTATTTACTCAGAAACACATTGCGTGTTAGTGGCCTTGCAAGAATGTGTATATACATAGACAATACACACATATATATATATACGTATGTGTGTATGTATATATATATATACTTCGTGACTAAAGTAAACTTTCGGTGTATATGCACCGAGTATTCCTTCCGGTATTTACATAAAGAAGACAATTATGTATGTTAACTATCAGTAAGTTGATGTGTTGAAGATGGCAGAAAGTGACACTATGAGACGCCTGCGTGGTGCTAGGACAGTGGTGCTAGGAGAGTGGACAGTGGTGCTAGGACAGTGGTGCTAGGACAGTGGACAGTGGTGCTAGGAGAGTGGACAGTGGTGCTAGGAGAGTGGACAGTGGTGCTAGGACAGTGGTGCTAGGACAGTGGACAGTGGTGCTAGGAGAGTGGACAGTGGTGCTAGGACAGTGGACAGTGGTGCTAGGACAGTGGACAGTGGTGCTAGGACAGTGGACAGTGGTGCTAGGACAGTGGACAGTGGCGCTAAGAGAATGATGCCCATCACGCATGCGCACTCCAACGTTACTGCCCCCATCTCGCAGCGTTATCGTCGCTACTTTCACGTCCACACAACTTCGTGTGAAGCCAACCACTTGGACTGGTCAGTTCTGATTCTGGTCAGTACATCGGCAGTCTCGCTTCTTGCAGGTCGGCGTTCGATCCCCGACCGTCCAGGTGCTTGGGGGCACCGTCCCATCCCAGCTCCTTGTCCTCACATCCTTACCTTACCCTTACCTTGTCCTTACCTTAAATCCTGCCATGTTTCCCGCGAGCCTCACAAAGTATTAAGGTAATGAGTTAGTTTCATGTGTTGATAAATGTGGAACATCAGTGTTGATACCTTTTCTAAAGACTTGATGGGAGTCGTGAGAAGTATTCATCATTATTGGAATTAGCGCTGACCTTGCTGGAAATGGGTTGAGCTTTTGTGTTCGTTCGAGGACCAGGAGCTGAGTGGATAATGTTTCGCATCCCGTCGGCTGGACGTTCGAGGAGCAGCAAGTGAGTGGGAAATGTTTCTCACGAAAGTTTACACTCCTTTCAAGAAAATAAATGTATCCCTTGAACCCCCCAGTTTGTGAAGAACCATATGTAGCTTCTGCATAAACAGTGAGTTTTTGCACGGGAAGAGTGTAACACATACAGCACCGCTCCTGTGCCAGGTAAGTGCACTACGGGCTCACCATAGCCCGTGCTACTTGGAACTTGTTTCGAGTAGCTGAATCTATAACAACAACAAGAGGAGTGCAGGCCGTTCAACGCGGGCTTCGTTCCTGACCAGCACGGCCTGCCGTGGCACCAGCGTTTATTATATCACAGTGGTCGTTATAGCAGAGATATGACCGCTATACCTAGCACCGCTGACATGGAACCCCCCGCCATCACCAAGGACGCCGAGGCCTCCAGAGGACCACAAGTCATGTTGGTGTGCCCGGTCTGTGAGGCTGATGACAATGTGTCACTTACAAAATATTGGCGCGAACAGCGTGTTGAGGTCCCGGAAGGGTGACGGAGATGCTTGGTCTGGCTCGCTTTCACCACCACTCAGCACAATATATCGCGCCTGCGTGAAAATGTGGGAGATGCGAGGGGTCAGAATATGTCGATATAACCACGACTGTGTAAAGGAAAAGACTAAGATGATGGCAGCCATAACTTGTGTGTCACAGAGACTTTCAGCTGTGCCTCAGTGCTGTGTCTCCTCCTTAACAGTATGCCACCACCTGTTAGATCATCGGAAGGCGAGACCAGCTGTGAGATCAGATGTGAGACCAGCTGTGAGATCAGATGTCAGATCAGTGTTAGAGCTCTGATGTTCAGACAGTGTACTCTGTGCCTATGGCACTTCTACTCGTCACTGGTTCTATTCTGCATTTCCTTCCGTATCTTTCGCTCCTTCCTGTATCTTCCACATATATATTATTTGATACCTCTCTCTCGTCTCCTTTCCAAAGAGTACATTTTGAGAGCTTTAGACGGTCCCAATAATTTAGATGTTTTATCGAGCCTAAGTGTACCGTATATGTTCTCTGTATTCCCTCTAATCCAGAGATGTCTCCTGCTCTGACGGGGGAAAAGTGAGTACGGAGCAGTACTCAAGACAGCACCATGCAGTGATTTAAACAGTATTTAGCACTGCTGTGGCAGGTCTCTGAATTTTAACTCTCTCAAAATCCATTCTATTATTTTCCAAGCTATCTACGCATTTGTCTTCCGCATTGATCTCTATAGTCTCTCTCCAGCTTCCGTGAGCCTCGACTCAAGTCCCACTCCTGTGGCGTAGTATCACGCCTTGAATTCCCCCCCCCCCCCCAAGTGATATATTAGGCTTCCCCCCACATGAGCCCCGGAGTCCAGTCACTGTGTCCTCACTCCTCTCAACCCAATGGTTGAACACGACCCGTTCCAGCGTGGCTGATGACATGGTTTATTATCAACTCTTGCTCATATATATATATATATATATATATATATATATATATATATATATATATATATATATATATATATATATATATATATATATATATGGTCTCCAAGCAATGTTATCACCTTAAACTCTATTATCCTTCATGGATTCGAACCTAGGCGGCCTAGGTTCCAGCACCACAAGGCTCCCCCCTCCCAAATCACAGCTCTTAGCGACGATAGACCATAATTGACCCACCTGACGTGACGAAATGAAACGCTGAATTACAAGACAATTGTATTCAAGAGAATATGCAAATCGTTTGAAAATTACGTTTCAGTACAGAACCTTGTGACAATGGTGAGAGGGTTGAGGCGGTGGGTGGTGGTGATGGTGATGGTGGTGGTGGTGATGGTGATGGTGGTGGTGGTTGTGATGGTGAGGAAGAGAGGTTGAGGAGCTACGAGACCTTCAAGAAGCCAGGAAGAGATCTTCCATTCCAGTAAAAAATAGTTTGTTGTGGTCTGTGGTGCTTCTATTTGTGTGTAGCACTTAAGAGTCACCTTCTGGTATGACAAGTTGCTGTAATTGTTGCAAGCTTCCTCGATTGTGGTTGCAACGACATTTTTGGTAGGGGTGGAAAACTATATTTGAGCATCATCAATTATTTTGGGTGTGGAGGGTTAGTTTAGCTTCCCTGTGTTTCCCCTCACTCCTTCATCAACACCCTTCCTTCTCTCCCTCACTCTTCCCGCTCTCCCTCACTCTTCCCTCTCTCCCCCTCACCCTCTTACAAGTCCGTTTTGCACTCTCTTGATGCCTCTCCTCCTCTTTTTGTTTCATTATTTTTTATCGTCTGGTTTGCTTTGTCTAACTTTTATCTGTCCAATCTTCGTCTGTAACAATAGGAGCGATGGCGCTGGTTAGCGTAACTATTCCTCTCCCAATCCCTGTTCACCCTCTTCGTGATTACCCTGTTCGTTCTTCTCTCCTCCAGACACAAGACTACAATTTTCATTGTTCTTCTTCCTTCACTAACTCTTTTACCACACCCCCCTTTTCCTCTCTTTTCTATCTCGCTACTCCTCCTCCTCCTCTTTTTCCACACTTGTCCTCCTGTCCTTACTGCTCCTATTTATGAATAGAAAGGTCATAGTGATTACAGGATAAGAGGAAGTCTATTGTGTATCTGTCTTCACAAGTCCTTGGTCTCTCTCTCTCTCTCTCTCTCTCTCTCTCTCTCTCTCTCTCTCTCTCTCTCTCTCTCTCTCTCTCTCTCTCTCTCTCTCTCTCTCTCTCTCTCTCTCTCTCTCTCTCTCCTCCTTTCTGTACTTTCTTTCTCTCGTCTCAATCTTCCCTCTCCCCGGCTCCTTCCCGTCACCTGTCAACACAACTGTCAGCTGCTTGTCAAGCATCAAGACAAGCACTCCTGTGCAATTCAACTCACGTAAACAACCTTTGGTAGATATAATCACTCAAAATTACGTGCATTTTATCACAAAATTAAATATAATCTTATTTTGATTTGTGTTTCTTTTTCTTTTGCAATTCTAATACGAAAAAATATATTTTAAGCATTATTTGTGATATAATTACTAGGCTAGGAGAGGAAGGGGGTGATTGCTGACTGGTTCGTAACTGCTGGCGCTGCTTGGGGTAACGAATTCGTTGTCAGTAACGAAGGACTCGTTAAAACGACCGTAACTACATGACCCAAGCCCCAGTACCGAGGGCTGCAGGGAGGATGTTGCAAAATGCAGAAACAATTTCTATCGAGCCGTTTGATAAAAATTTTGTTCTATGCAGACATATTGATTTAACACTTTCTTGTGATAATTACACGTTAGAGGTTTGTTAAACCACATATAGCGACAAATATATAGTAAGTGAGTATAGGGAATAGAGAGTTACCAGGGGGAAAGCGCCAAGCCATTACGACTATATAGCACTTGAAAGGGGTCACGATAAGGATTAGGGATGGGACGGAGGGAAGAATTACTCACTATATGTGATTACTCGCATATAGTGAGTAATTGAGCACTCACCCTCAGCAGGTGAGCCTTAACGAGGCTGACCAACGTACACACACCTGAACTAAACTAGCTTTCAGCGGTAATGGCATAGTTTCCGTGAAGAGAATCACTCCCCGAGGCTACAGCCAAATAATTGTCAAACACAAGGGAACATAATTGATTGTTAAGTGTTTAGCAGTATGATAAAATGTTGTACAGTCTTCAATATGTAAAATTATGGTACAAAAAGACATTCCACAGCCCTGCTTGAGTGTATAACACAGTAGTGTATACCACAGCGGTATACTCCTATGTAGGAGTATGTGGTATACTCCTACAGCTGTGGTATACCACATACCTAAAACAGCGAGCGAGGAAACACAGTGAGCGACTGGGGAAGTGATGTAAATAAATATATTGAAGGTTAGAGAGAAATTCTGGATGTTATTAGGCTATGATTCACGGTCTCCAAACTCACACACCCAGGAAGTTCAACACAGGCTGCTGTGTTAAACTGCTTAGAGGTTCACGACTATTGTGTAAAGAGAGAGAAAAAAACATGTTTTCATCGAGGTTATGTAGGTATTTATATGTGTTTGCTTTCGACGTCAAGAGATAAAAGATGCAAATGGTTGGATTCCTGTACCACCACAGTCCAGTATCACTGGCAAACAGCACCACCACACACCAGCAACACTACACATCTGCACCACCACCACACCTGCACCACCACCACACCACCACCACCACACATCGCTTCATAAGACTAAGTGTACAGTGTTCCGTAACTTCATGTACAAACAAAACATTCACTCAGTTTTTCCTATCTGCTGTCTCACTCCCTCCCTCCCTCCTCGGCCGAGTTCAGTCCTCTAGTGTCTTTCCAAAACACTTCAATTCTTAACTACCTAACCTTGCTTTGTTGATTGTAAAACTTCTAGTGCTCCAATTCTTAGTTTTATTTTCATATTCACGCCACAAGTTCCGCTTCCACGTTAATCTCACGCACACAAACTTCCTCCTTCTCTCTTGTGTTTTCCAGGTCGCCGTTCGATCCCCGATGGCCCAAATGGTTTGGTATCTATCCTCATGTTCCTCTCATGCGCCATGATGTCACATCGGCAAAACGTTTTCTCCCGATAATTACACAACTTTCCACCGCCAAAAACATTGTTTTCTGCTTCGGGAAACGTTTAGTAACGTTCAGGGGATCGACCTTGACGTGTGAGTGCGTTACTGTGCGGTTGGTCGCGGTCATATATTATATAATAGAAGGCTGGTATATGATAAGTGATTGGTCACGCTATTGCGTTATGGTCAAGAGAGCCGAGCGAGGCGTGTTGCTACCGTGCTTGTGTAATGTGTGGAGAAGGTGGAGTTCTTGGGCCGTTCTTTGTGGGGGGGGGGGGGTGAACTTCGAGAACGTTCTGTGAGGTTCTCGTGGCGGAGCTGCAAAAACGACGCGGGAAAGAACGTAAAATCGGGCACACTTTACGCTTTCGTGACGATGTAAAAACTGTCTTTGTGACAACCTTCCCACAACTTTCCATAGTGTAGCAGACATGTCCTTTGTGTACTGTGTGTACTCACCTAGTTGTGCTTGCGGGGGTTGAGCTCTGGCTCTTTGGTCCCGCCTCTCAACCGTCAATCAACTGGTGTGCAGATTCCTGAACCTACTGGGCTCTACATTACCTACATTTGAAACTGTGTATGGAGTCAGCCTCTACCACATCACTTCCTAGTGCATTCCATTTACTATCTACTCTGACACTGAAAAAATTCTTTCTAATGTCACTGTGGCTCATTTGGGTACTAAGTGTGTGTGAGAGAGAGAGAGGGGGGGGAGAGAGAGAGAGAGAGAGAGAGAGAGAGAGAGAGAGAGAGAGAGAGAGAGAGAGAGAGAGAGAGAGAGAGAGAGAGAGAGAGAGAGAGAGAGAGAGAGAGAGAGAAGAGAGAGAGAGAGAGAGAGAGAGAGAGAGAGAGAGAGAGAGAGAGAGAGAGAGAGAGAGAGAGAGAGAGAGAGAGAGAGAGAGAGAGAGAGAGAGAGAGAGACAGAGACAGAGACAGAGACAGAGACGCAGAGCTAGACATAAACACAGACACGAACAGACATACACAGAAACAGACAGACACCCGGAGAGACAGGCGGACATGTTTGTGAATAAGATACAAGTTCACAATAAACGGTACAGTCTGAGACGTATTCAACACTAAAATATCACACACCAACATTAAATATTAACAAAACAAATAAATAAAACACCACAGTGAATGAGGACGAAAGATATACAGTTCCTCACCGGAACAGAAGAACAATTTTAAGAATATTTGTGGTATGCCTAAGTCACTTGTTTAAGATTTTAAGAATATATCTCCTAGTTTTCTTCGTCCCCTCTCTCTCTCTCTGTCTGTCTCTCTCTCTCTCTCTCTCTCTCTCTCTCTCTCTCTCTCTCTCTCTCTCTCTCTCTCTCTCTCTCTCTCTCTCTCTCTCTCTCTCTCTCTCTCTCTCTCTCTCTCTCTCTCTCTCTCTCTCCTATATTTTTCACTTCATGAAGTACATGACTAATTTGGGTGCAACCTTGGTCATTTCCCTTCATTTCTCACACTGAAGTGTCATGCACTGGCCGGCACATCCACCCCGTCACGCTGCTGGTGACACGTGGTGACACATAGTTACACGTGGTGACACATAGTGACACGTGGTGACAAGCAGTAACATGTACAACAATAGTTTCTCGTGAACATGCCTGGTATCTCCAGAGAGAGAGAGAGAGAGAGAGAGAGAGAGAGAGAGAGAGAGAGAGAGAGAGAGAGAGAGAGAGAGAGAGAGAGAGAGAGAGAGAGAGAGAGAGGGAGGGAGGGGGGGGGACACCTCTGGTGCAATTGTAGGGACCCATAGCCTCGGTGAAGGGAATAAAGAGCATTCAGAGAAAAACTTGTCATCTAACTTTAAATACATATGAGTATATTTGTTTCTCCTTCCATCCCTTTTTTTCTGATAATATACTTTATTATGCAAAGTTACATAGTTGCACAACAAAGTGGTTACAAAATGTGAACATTAAGAGGAAAGCAAAGAGTTTATTCCCTAGAGGCTGTAGAGTTCTTCGCACTCCTTCGGCACAGGGCAGGAACCGAGGATGCAGAGGGCATTCCCCCTCTAGACCGCCACGCTGAAGGCGCTGGAAAATGGGAAGGTGAAAAGTTTCTCGCTCTAGTCACAAGGGACTCTAGAGCGGCGAGCTTTTCACCCTTTCAGAGTGAAATACAGATATGTCCAGAAGCCCGTAGTTGGGTACCACAGACGATACAGTCACGTATTCTTCAGCAGATTACAAGTTTGGGTGACGACGGAACAGTCATGCAGTGTTTACAGGTAAAAATACTTGAGTGGAACAAGAAAACGCTCTCTCAAAACATGAACGTGATTCCGCTTCTTAAGTACAGCCTCATCAATATTATGATCCTTGTGTCATCGTTTGCCCATACCTGAAATTCCAACAGAAACAAAACAACAAAAATAATAATAAACATGTATGAAATATTTTTTTTTAGCGTGACGAATGCATCCTAGTCGCGTATAAAAGGCGCGACCGCCTAGGTAGACGCCACAGTCGAGGAGTGAACTTATAACTGGTAGGAGCTCCCGCGTGTTTCTCAGGTAGGTTCACCAGCGAGCAACATACACCGAGACGAAGCCTAGGGGCCAGATTCACGAAAGCACTTACGCAAGCACTTACGAACTTGTACATCTTTTCTTAATCTTTGGCGGCTTTGTTTCCAATTATTAAACAGTTAATGAGCCCCGAAGCACCAGGAGGCTGTTTATAACAATAACAACAGTTGAATAGGAAGTTTTCATGCTTGTAAACTGTTTAATAAATGTAACCAAAGCCGTCAAAGATTGAGGAAAGATGTACACGTTCGTAAGTACTTGCGTAACTGCTTCGTGGATCTGGTAGGGCAGTAACTCCCTTTTTCTTTTTTCTTGTTCTTTTTACTATTACGTCTTTACAGGTAACTTTAATCGAGCGTATCTGTTGTGTGCTTGTCGACGCCTTCCGGTAATCTACTTTGATACAAGTGAATGAGAGAGACAGTAGTTAGGGAAATGTAGAAGTTTATGATGATGAAAGGTGTGACAGTTGGGTATGGTGTTTCTGGTTGTGAGGGTAATGTTACTGGTACTGTGTGGTGACTAATTTGACAGGTTGGTATGGTGGAAGTTCTGATTGTAGTGAGTGTGATAATGACGGAAGTGGGTGTACTGGTGGTCTCGTCTAGAGTAATGAACAATGTATCCCAGTGAAACAACTTGGGTCAGTTCTGACGAAACAAGCAGAAAGAACGCGACCTCCAAACATGTATTTTGTTCCGCGGAAGTCTTCACTACAGAACACCATCGTCAGTTAGTACATGTACCACGATGGTCAGTACACCAACCATACAGCTCCAGTTAGTCATTGTTACTCCCATACTAATCATCCTGCTCCAGTCATCATTACAGTCAGTTACATCCAGACAAACCATCCTGCCCTAATTCACATTCATAGTTACATCTAGACTAACCATCCTGCTCAGTTATCAACACAATTACACTCAGACAAATCATGCAGCTGTAATTCAAACAGCGAAGACACTGTATTATCCCAGCACCACGAGCAACACCATCCATATATTGCAATTCTGTAGCACGAGTTGATAGCCCTTCCAACCCCCTTCGTTAGATTCATCAAGTCTTTCGATAAATATTGAGTATTCAAATAGAAGACAATAATTTACTCAGAGTGAAATTTGAAAGTCTGCAGGATCATTTCATCAATATAAAAAAAACTCAAAGTGTGTCAAGTTAATAAGCCTAGCACTACATAGTGGCTACGATTTTTTTACGGCTCTCTAAATGTGGCTTCGTTATTCTATCAAATATTTATTTTTAAAATAAACCTACATCTCATTAATAGTTTAAAATAAGTATTTTATTCTCATTTTTCATGTGAAACAAAACTGACATTGATATCGACGCAATAAAACTGTACCCATTTGCTGCTGCTGACAGGAGAACGATTATAAAATATTCCGTTGAGTGATTCAGTCTAAATCACGTGACAGGTTGGGCCAGAGCTTGTCAACAAGCCATTACAGCGCTTAGATAAACACACGTTGTTATGATTAACATGAATAATGAGTCCAGAGTTGCACAAAGTCTAACGAACTGCAGTTAGTTAAGTCATTTATTATGCACACCCCCCCCCCCGGTACCCATTCCATGGGCGGAGGTGGGAAGGGTTACAGAGGCACAGTAATGGCTTCAGGATGAACTGTGGTTAAGGAAAGTGTGGTGCATACTCCCTGTCGCCGCATCACCCGCCATCACACTGGATGCACTCGCAGTTTTTTGACGTCTTAGCTTAATTAAACTTTATCAAGTACAATAAGCTTTAACGAATAGCTTCACATTAACTCTTAGAACGGAGCGAAATATAAGCTTCGTTTGGAGGCTTGACCCGTTAACATGCCTAAAATAAAAACGTAGCTATTTGAGTTTTATGACATGAAATAAATCAACGACCTCCCCTAGAATGTCTGTTGCCCGCCCAAACATTCCCGCGGCCGCTAATTCAAATATTTTCCTGACTGGTGTAGGAAAATTATCGCTAATCAAAACCTTTAATTTTTTAACACAAACAACTACGACTGAATGTTAGACACTATGCCGAGAATTAGTCATAATGACGGGGATGAAATCAAATAACCCAGTCCACACATATGAAGGAGATGACATTTCGATCCGTGGACAATATCATTATTCTGTAATATATCTTAATCAGAAGAATATATCTTCACATTTTTCTCCAATATATCTTTCATAGATGTGATAAAAATTCAAAATAAAAATTAAGAATATGAAAGGCTTCAATGACAGAGCAAGCAGTCTAGGTTTGGTACAGCAGAGGTTAAACTTGTCTACTGAGACTGATAAATTATCTTGCTACACAAGGAGGTGGTTTGAGACCGCCTACCTGTGATTAGCCTGAACACCCAGATTAAGCTGTTGAATACTGATCTTTGAATTAAGCTTTGACACTTTCTTTGCATCTGCTACTTGCAGCCAAATAACGCTCTCAATATATTTGTTTCTTGCAGTTACTGACGCTCCTCTTGCACTCTAGTGCAGCGGCATCATTGCAAGTGTCCTGCAAAAATCTTAGTGGTACTAACGATGCACTTATCTAAACCACCTGGTTCTCTGGCAGCTCAGCACGAAAAATAATGAACATAAATTCAAAACACCCCGGAACTCGAGGGAAAATGTCAGATAGCTCAAATCTGAACTAAAAAAAAATAGCATTTGCAATTCAATGTAGACATTGTAATGTTTATGAAAATTGGTAGATGACCCCCATGCAATTTTAATTGTGAGTTATTGCTACCTGCTAGCAGCCTCAGCGTCCTTTATTACTAAAGTTGCAGCTAGTGGTGGTTACCAGCTTAGTTACACGAGTGAGCTTGGGAACCACCCAGAGTAGCCTAGTCATGTACAACTGACTGGGCGCATTTTTTGCAGCGGGGAGCGTGTTTGGTAAGCCAAGGCCCGTCATGGTCACAAGTCTGTCGGAATGACGAACATTCGTCACTCTCACTATTTCTATTATATATAGTATATACGTATTTTGTTTTCCAGACTCACGCCCCGAGAACTGTGATGCAGAGTCTTATTAAGCTGGTGGTGGTTGTGGCGGCCGCGTCCCTGGTCGTCAAGGGTGAGCCCCCGTCACTTTGTGTGTGAATGGATGATAATGGTCATGTTTTATATGCGAGGATTTCCTCTATTGACACTATAATTCCTCTGCTGGATGTGTATGCTCCCTCTGGCTCCCGCAGGAAGAAATATAGGAAGGAATTGTTCTCTAAAAAGAGTTATTGTATTTTTTCAGCACATGATACACGTAATGTTATTTTTGGTGGCGACTTTAATTGTGTCACTTCTGTGAGAGATTGTAGCATTTAGTCGAACACATGTGTATCTCCTGCTTTAATTACACTTTGGAAATGTATTGGTCTCAAGGATGCGAATAACATTAACGGGGGAGTCTATGAGTACACATATGTTCGCCAGAATTATGGTTCTAGGCTTGATAGCATATATATATGCACACTTTACATGATAAAATTAGTTCTTGCAGTACTGTTCGGTTCATTGTTTGGTTGTGATGAAGCTTGTTGTTAAAGATCAAGTTAAATTGGAGACAGGGTCATGGAAGCTCATTTGCAGTCTATTGCAGAGTAGACATGTTATTGATAACCTTCAAATATTGTGGGAACACCTGGTTGGGCAAAAACGCAAGTGCCAATGCCTGTTGGAGTGGTGGGACATGTGTCAAATTGCAGGCACAATTTTTTTTCGTTGAAAGATCCAAAATAAACTCGGCTGAAAAATATGGCCTTTTATCCTTATTACAACACAGCTTAAAACAACTTTATGCAAAGGTCAATATGTTATCAGACAAGTATGACGAAATTGTCATTTCAAATGACAGAATTAACATAATGCGGGATGAAATATCTGAAGGAGTTAATGTTCGCCTCCAGATTAATGAAAGAATGTATAATGAAAAACTCTCTCCATATTTGTTAAATAAAGTCAAGAATAACAAGGGTACAGCACTTGTGACTAGTATCAAAGCAGGTGATAGGACGGATGTAACAAATACGGATGGGATTGGATGTTATGTTCTAAATATTTATATTTAGTAGTGGTAGTAAAACTATTGTAATTATTTGTATTCACAATCAAATCACACTAACGTGATTTTTTATTGTCACGTTATTTGTATTAATATCATTATTTAAATTAATAATAATTATTATTATTGTTATTATAACTTTAAATTAATCTGATTATTTTATTATTTCTATTTATTTCATAATTTAAACTTATTTCAGAAATCGAGGCTTCGAGCACAGCTAAACCAGGTAAAGTACTTTTATTTTAAATGGCGTGAATTATTTTTGTCCGGACTTATATAATTTCAACGTTTCTCACATGATAAAGCTGTCTTGACTAGTTATCATAAACATTCAATGAACCTTCAGCCAATGACTATTCACAGGGATTTATGAGTAAAAGATTAATTTAAATATCCGTGATGTGATAAAAGATTTGTTTACGAGTTTATGATGACTCACTAGGCTTGATTACTGCGTCTTAGTGGAAATTATATAATCAATGCACTTGCGTTGTATTCACTACACCCAAATTCTATAGTCAGTGCACTATCGGTTTTTAGTTATTGCCAACAATTCACTCAGGTTATCTGACATATTTTAATGCACAAGTTATTGTACTTGAAGAGGGATTAATCCATCGTACTTTAGAAATTAAGCAATCGTAATTGAATAGGTTGTTCCAATCCTCAGGACACTGTTCTTAACCCAATACCAAAGGCAGTAGTTCATACTGTAGTTGTGAAAGCCTACTGTAAGTGTAGTCGAAACAAGACAGAATCAACATTATAAAAGGGGGACTAATTTAATCATTGTCTTCATACAGAGACCCTGGTAGAAGGAGCGGACGCAGCCACCTCAACACTACAAACTTTCTTAGTAGGAAACGAATCTATCACCCAAACTCCACAGACAACGGATGCGCTGACCTCAACAACTGAATCACTGGTGGCATTAAACGATTCGACCACCCTAACACCCCAGACAGGGAACGTGCCCACAACATCACCTCAGAATGGCGAGTTGAAAAATCTGTTTTCATTAATTATCTTAAAAGAAGAAAACCGTTTTGTTAATGTCAATTAATATATTAATTTGAATATATGTTCAATAAGTTTATTTGATATTAAACAAGTGAATAATAAGAGTTAGACATGTAGTAAGTACATGTGCATAGACACTGAATAATATGTATAATTGTGTGCGCTACATTGACAGTGACAGAGATGTCTTCTGGACTACCTGCTTTCGAAGGTGAGTTGAGACTTGAGCACCAGAGTTATTACTTATATATGTATGTATATATATATATATATATATATATATATATATATATATATATATATATATATATATATATATATATATATATATATATATATATATATATATATATATAAATGCAATTGACGATCACAAAACACTGATCATTTTATGCGGAAAATCCACAGAGAAATATGAAATGATACAGCATTCATATTTGTATCATATTTCTCTGTGGATTTTCCGCATATATATATATATATATATATATATATATATATATATATATATATATATATATATATATATATATATATATATATATATATATATATATATATATATATATATTGCTAGTTACAAGAACAGGTTTCTTAAGAGATGTGGAGTGCAAATGTCAATAAAACCTAAGATTGAGGAGTGTGCTTAGTTTGGTCAGGACGGAGGGATGTATGGTGGCGTGGTGTAGAAAGTATGCGGGTAAATTTCCTTTTTATCTTTAGAATTTAGAATTTATCTTTTATCTTTAGAATTTAAAATCATCCCTCTTTAGAATTTCCCGTGTAACCGCTTTTCTTTGTTAAGTTCGATTACCTGCCCAGTCACCAGTGCTTTCCTCTCTATATGATTATGAAGAAATTTGGTTTGATGCATTACCTTGAATGCTGTATCATTGCAGCATCAGGATCTGTGGGTTAGTTCAAGAATTCAACCAACTACAAACAACTTATTCTGAGGACAGGATACAATAGGAAAACAGAAAAACACTTTCATCGCATGAGGGTTGGATGCCCATGTGCACGCTTCGCCCCACACTGACGCTCTGTCTCCTGACTGTTTGGTATTTTCTCTGGCAATTCAGTATTCTTCCGGTTCGTTCCACCTGTTTTTCGAGGTTGTGTAGCAGCATTTTACAAGGAACTGTATCAAAAGCTTTTAGGCCGTCTATAAATATTCAGTCTAGCAATCCTTCTCTGTCATGTTTACCTCACTGTCGTATAACTCTTGCAAATTCGTTAAGCACTATATCTCTTCCTTAAAGATGTGTTGGTGCTTGTTCTCAAACCTAGTTATCTCTAAATGTTCTACTAGTCTTATATTTTTATCCAAGTACTTTGTTGGGGGATACTTGTCAGTGACACCGGTCTTTACTTAAACGCCCCTTTCCTCTCCCCTTTATTGTATTCCGGCACTACAATTGCCCTCTTCCAGCTTCTGGGCATTTCTCCCCCTTGCTAGTGAATCAATAAAGATCAGTACCTAAAGTAAATTAATGGTGAATTGTCTGGTTCTATACTTGTTATACCTTTTATTAATTCTAGTTAATCGATTACTTCCTCTGTTGGTCCCTCAATAAGTGTCAGTATTGCCGCTAGTGTTACCTCCGCTATACCACTGGCAACTGCTCCGGCTCGACCGTGTGAGTGCCGTGGAAGCTGGCGTTTAGTAACTCACAAATTTCCTCGCCATTGTTTGTATATTCTCCCTCTTGTCTTGTTACCTGTTTGTCCTCTCTCATTTTCCTTATAATGGGTTCAGGCAGCTTTGGGTACGGTGTCATTTTCATATTTTTTATCTATCTGGTACCATTTCTAATTCGAATGTGTGTGTGTGTGTGTGTGTGTGTGTGTGTGTGTGTGTGTGTGTGTGTGTGTGTATTATACTATTTGTATCTGCAGAATCGAGCTATTAGCTCTTGGATCACGCCTTTCTAACCAATTTATTTTTCCTCTATTATGTCTACTACATATATTTATCTTACACACGCACACACACACACATCCCCAGGAAGCAGCCCGTAGTAGCTGCCTAACTCCCAGGTACCTATGTACTGCTAGGTGAACAGGTGCATCACGGTGAAAGAAACTGCCCCTAACTCTGTGTGTGTGTGTGTGCCTATGAATAATGTTGACACCCGCACCTGTTACGTTGCCATATATGAGTGGAGACATGCTACATGGCGGTGTACAAGGCCAACCTTACCTGCAGGTGGAGTCCTGAGGGAGGCCGGGGAGGAGGTGGACGACGAGGACACGCCGTGGTTCGTGCCTGGGTGTAGGTACTACTGCATGTGGAAGGAAGACCCTTACTGCTGCGACGACGGCTCCAATCCCCGTGAGTACCCCGCCTTTAAGTACGTTTATTGAGACAATAAAATACATCTCAAAGGGCCAGAGTAGCGACTCCTTCAATATCGCCCATCTCATGTCCTTCTGCTCTTGTACCGACATCCTGAATGATACCTGGGAACTCTTGAATATTCAGTGACAGGTTACCTCTTCCCTTTGATACTTCCTTCACACAACTACAGTCACAGCGATCATCACTAATCACCATCTTCTTCCCTAGTGCCTCCAGACCATGAGATTCACGAAGGCCTTGCCTGCCCACCGATGGGTGACCAGATCTGCAAGAGCGACGCCATCTATCTGGCCACCTACTCCATCAAAGTGAGTGTTTTATAATCGTTTTACTTACGATTGTGCTGTAGATACCTCCCATGAATGCTACTCATCTCTTAATAACGTTTTAGGCATCGTATGCACTGTCTTGGTAACTGTAAGATGCTCGGTTGTGTTGCAGACGGCGAGGTACTCCGGGTCGCTACCTCTGGTGAAGGGGGCGCCGAAGGAGCAGTTGATGTGTGCCTCTGACGGCTACTGCCTTGAGGACGAGAAGTGCTGCCCCAGCCAGTGTGCTGGCAGACACATCTGTCTCCCAGGACTGCTGCCCATTGAGAAATTTCCTCTTGACTCCGACGAGCAAGAAGAGGAAGAGGAGGAGGAGGAAGATGTAGAGGGAAGAATGATGGAGGAAGATGATGATGTTATGCCGGAAGGCGACGAAATGGAGAAAGTGATGGAGGATGATGAACAGAATGGGATGGAAGAGCGGAATGAGACAGGAGCGGATGAGATTTCAACTCCATATTAGTTCATTTATTATGTACCCCATACCCATTCTGTGAGCGGTAGTGGGAAGGGTTAACAGAGGCACATAATGAGTTCAGGAACTGAACCCCCCAAAATTCATTTAGGTAAGCAAGTTACAGCACCGATGAGCTAGTTACATAATATATCAACATACAAATAAATCAACAGTGTCTTCACAGTTTATGAAACAAACATGACCGTGACCCCCTAGACGCCCCAACACAAGGGGTGAAGAGTTTGCAACTTGAGCCAGTTACATGCATTATTGACCTGTGAGGCAGTCCACACATCTAGTGGGCGGCGGTGGGACGGTTGCACACACCTGCCCAATGAGAGAGAAGAATGGCGATGAAGACAGAAGTAGCAATGCAATAGAATAACGTAGAATAACATAGAGGAGGGAAACAAATGTTGGAAAAGGAGAGAAATAACACAGATTACCAAATAAAAGCGGGAATATATATATATAAATACATATATATATATATATATATATATATATATATATATATATATATATATGTTATATATATATATATATATATATATATATATATATATATATATATATATATATATATATATATATATAAATAAATAAATAATGGAGGACCAAATAAAAGCGGGAATATATATATATATATATATATATATATATATATATATATATATATATATATATATATATATATATATATATATATATATATATATATAATGGAGGACAGATTGAGAGGTAAGGCGTCCAATGTGAGATGTTAGGAAGAGAATTGATGTTAAACGGCCATCAATTCACCCTATGGCAGCAGTTGTCAAAATTGTTATATTTCTCAATTTAATATGGATATTTGGCTTGGCTGCCAGCCACAAGAGTCAAAATCTAAATCTGCATTCGATAAATTTGTACAAATGGTTATAATTCTGGCAGAACTGAACAAGTGTACAACAATGTCACTCAAACTAACATTATTAACAATCTTTTAGCGTTTAGCTCATCATTTAAATAATGATACATATTAGCGAAGCACTGTATAGTAGTAATAACGACTGTTGTAGTAAAAAATGTAGAACAAAAGTAATGCAAGTAATAAATAACATACTAGAAACCGACGTTAACTAACACACCGTGAAAGACAATCAACAAGCTAATTATACTTCAACATGAAGGTAAACAAACATACAACGTGGACACACACATTATCACCGCCACCACATTTTGAAACTAAATATATGACAATTTCTTCTTACTCCATATTTTCTGTTTTGTAATATATGACACACGAGAGAACTTGTATAATTCCACTACATATATTCCATTCTTGCATAACATCCCACGAAAGTTATCACACAAGTTGTTCCATGTCTGGGACCTGTCCATCTCTCCATCACCAAGTCCAACCTGGGGATAACCCAGTATAAAGTAAACATAAGTCCTGTGTAAACAACACCTCTGCGCGCTCTCTATAGCCTGTGCTACACTGACATTTCGTTCTGAGCAGCTAAATCTAAAACATCAACAATGGTTCACAGTAGCTGTATATCCTAGCACCTGGCGCTGCCTCGGCTCCCTCACACACTAGAAGTGTATAAACAACACCTCACATGTTGATAATAAAGTTCAGTGTCTTTTAAGTTTGTATTATTTGCTAGCTCCTTTTTTATAGGTATTAAAGTTATTAAATATATTTGTTAAATAAATAAATGACTTTCCATGGGCTGATAAACCTTCAGCACACTTCTCTAATTCCTAATATTTAATAATATTAATTAATAATGCAATAACTTACCTAAATTTACCTGAAGGTCGCTATTCTCTAGTAACTGGAACGGGGACTGGAAGTCATCAGCTTGGCGAAGGTTTCCCTATTATTACTGAGGATTGTTTCTAACAGGATTTTGAAGTTAGGTAAATATATGTCTTGGCATATACTACTTCGGCTGGAGGCAGTTCCATGGGTGAAAGCAGGATGAAAAAAGTATCTGCTTTCAGTCATACTTTGTGGCTTGTTGGGTTTGAAGGTGTTACCCTTTGTGTGCATTGCATTTAACTTAAAAAAAGAGATCTGGATTAATATCATCTAACTTGCTCAGGATTTTAATGGTATCAATGAGATCCTCCCGTTATGTCTGGTGGTGTGCAGTGTTGTTAGTCCTGTGGTCCCTCAACCGTTTCTGGAATGAGAATTAACTTAGTCGAGAATTAACTTATTTCAAAGCAAATATGTCATTCGAAGGTACTGTCTCCATGCTGTGATAGCTCAGATGGGAGGCACCACTACTGTAACCACGCCAGGAGAGACTACCTCTTGCAGCAGGTTACATATGCTACGGAGGCACACATGGGCTCAGAAACTAGATCACAATAATGTTTATTTTCTAGAAAAAAAGCAGCAGTATTTATTTATTCGGGCAGCATGCCCGAAACGCTTTGCGTAATAGTGGCTTTAGGCATTGTATGTACTAGCTCTACCTATAAGTCAACCAATCCTTGTAAAAATTTATTGTATGTATGTACCTTACCTAAATAAAATTGTATTGTATTGTATTGTATTTATTCAATATATAATTTTATCCCCTAAAACAATTTATTCGTTTACATCGACTAAAGTAGTCTCATATTTCTCACCTTCCTCTTCCACAGCAATCCACAATTTATTTCTTATTCCTTAGTATATATTGATGCATACATATTGATATTATATGATCTGTGCATATTCATAAAATGTAATAGGGAACGAGGGCGATTATAACGACGTGACTTGCTGGATAAGAACGTGTCGGCCCTGAAACAACAACACTGCCATCGTTCACATCATGCAAACTGCACGTACCATCAAGAAAACCCGTCGTTCACTATGTATTTAAGTGGGATTCTCTGTGGGAAGTTACCTCAGGGTACAATGAGCTTGAAACGGGTAATGTATAGTTTACGCTTGAGTGTTGAGAAAGACTAGAGCATAACACTAAAAGGTTTAATTAGATTTCCCACTTCGGTTTAGCATATTTCAGCTTGCTCGTCGGGTATCATCAATTTAACCTGTTGCTTTAAGTTGTTTCTTTTCCAGCGCGCTTCATACCAAAAATAACCACAATGGCTAAAGATTGATCTAAAGTACGATGGGCAAATCACATCCATTAAGTCTAGGAAACATGGCTCATCGGTGGGGGTAACTTTATGACCTACCAGACGTTAATTCTAGGCCAGGTGCTTCATTCCAGCTGTGTTATGAAGCACTTGGCCTAAAGTTAACAAAGTTCAAAAAGGCCAAAGGTTATGCAGACAACTCGTGGACATTTATATGTCACTGTTAATTGTTAGACAAACCTACTCTGTTTCTCTAATCTTACCTCACCTAGCCTAACAAAAATAAAATACAAATAGTTTATATGTATTGTGTGTGATGTCATCGGTTTAATCCTGGGAACTATTTTGTATACTGTGGTGTTATTTAAGAAGAGAGAAATCTTCTCTTCTGTTGTGAAGAGGTACAGTCAAATCATATACTACAGGCATTTCAACAAACTCATTTTCAGATTTTTAATTTAGAAATGGTTTGGTTTGATTGGGTCAGGATGAGTTTGGCTTGGATTGGTGAACCATCTTAGATACATAAGAGACTACTTGTATGTGTTGCGTGGGAGAAATAAAGGCAGTGGTGACTCATATCGTATCCTGGCTGGGGAGGATTTACTGGGCGCAAATCCTTAACTGTAGCCTCTGTTTAACTCAACAGTAAAATGGGTACTTGGTTGTAACAACGATTCTTCGTGGGGGTCATATTCCGGGGACCTGCCCGAAACGCTACGCATACTAATGGCTGTACAAGAATGTAACTATGTAACTCGGCTGCTCATGCTCTTCTACAGCTAACCACACCTACTCTAACTTAACCCTAAACTTATCCTAACCTGACAAGCTAATGCTGTTATGTGAATGACATTTGTTTGGTATATAATGTGGTAAACCAATTAAATGATTGTTTACCATGGTAGCTGTATATTCTCCAAAAATGATATGAGTTGTAAAAGGAGCAACTTGCTCTAATAAATTGCAAGTTTCCTCAGATATGACCCCCTATCGTACACTATTTCTTGCTGAAACCAGTAAATAATAATCAATATATGTTACAAATTTTTTAAATTTCAGATTTTAATATTTAAAAGTTCTTGTTAGGTTAGGAAATTGAGATGGATTAGGTAAAAAAAAAAAAATTTGCTAGTATACATTTTTTCATTAAACTTTATACTGTATTTCAGTTTATGTTGAGAACAGAAGCTATCAGATTATACAGAAATATACTTCGTCAATTGCAGCACTTACCAGACAAGTCTCAACGTAAAGAAATAAGAGACTGGACTCGGGCTGATTTTGAAACTCACCGACATCACGAAGATGAGGTATTCTCAGTTTTTTGTTAATGTTTTTTCAATCCTACAAATTGCTTATAAGAAAAATTTATCTCTATGTATTAGTAAGAAATATGAATGTTTTGAATTCATGCCCTTGTAATATATAATAATGCATTTAAAAGCAAAATTAATATTAGCTTTTATTTACTGTGTATCAATGCACCATATGTATTATAGCAGATATTAAATTAAAAGCAATGAGGTTATAAACAAAGGAAAATCACAGCACTTACTGTGTTTTAATTCACAGAACAGTACCCATATAGGGTACTATATGGTAATTGTAAAATGAGTAATATATGATGTTAATGCATATCTACACCACAAAGTCCATGGTTATGGTATTCCACCTCCAAAACCAATTACAGTATCTTTACATCAGTAGAAAGGCCACTAACACATGCTGACTGATTGTGCTGCCATGCATATTAATATCATATCTTAACGGTCAGTGGTTCCCAAGGAACGAGCCAAAGCTCATTGTGGTTGCTCTAGTACTAGGGCAAGTGGTGGTCAGACATGATGGTTCCATGTACTGTAAGAAATGTTGCCTTATATTATTGAATTGCCTTATAATATTGGCTTATTTACAAGCTGGCCAGATACTGATACCTGGGGTTCAAACACCTGGTGTGCACCTTATATATCCAGCCACTTAAATATTAAAATAACTGAGGCACCTAAAAAATTATGTAATGTCATTTTATAGATAAACATCTTTGCATACATGTCATTGGTGTTTCTGCTAAATAATTATTTATATTTTAAAGTGGTTTTGACTACCAATAATTAATGTTAGGGTGCCATATATTTGTGACTATTTCCCATGGAGATGTCCATGAATAAAGTGTCACATTCAACTTGTGGAGATTGTTCTACAGTTGAAGTGGCAATGGATGTGTTTATTTTAGATTAGTTTTACGAATCATCATAGTGTTCTAATTCATCCACTAGATTCTTATACATGTCAATACTGTTCTTTTCACAAAACTCTTTAGCGTGTTTGTGCAAGTCGTCTTGGTTCCAATTTGGGTACTGTCACACGACACCAGATGTCACATCTGTGGCTGCTTCTTAACACGTTATTATATATCTGATGTTGTAGTTCACAGAATGTTGTCCTCACCTCCAGCCTTGTGCACGTTTATACATGAGTTTAGCCTCTTGGTCGTGTTTATACCGTAGTCCTCGTCTTCATTCACTCTGTTCCGGCCAGATTCCAATTTTTCTCACAAATGATACAGTAACCAAAGAAGACAAATAAATCCCTCAAGTAACAAGATCCATATAGTGTTGTAGGACTGAACCAAAGGCATAAAAAATCACATTCTGCTAATTGCAATGATTATTTTTAATATTCTGTAGTTCTAGTACAGTAAATAATTTATAAAATCCTAATTGTATTTTTTGAGTAATATTTACAACAATAGATAAAAGAATATTAGAAACATTGAAGTCACATAATTGATAAGCATTAATGATGCAGAGTTGTGCTCAATTTTCTATACACCTATTGATACTACAGTACATGAAATCTGGAATATTTCTGAATTTCACAGTTTCTTTGTTGCAAATATTTGTCTGGGATTCTGAGATTTCTGTTATACTGTACTGCCTTGAGTTATACAGTACTGTGACATGTAAAGCAAGCATTCTGGAATTACAGCTGCTTGTTATGTAAAATTTTGTTATATACAGTAATATTAAATTGCACAGAGAAAAAGCTTTTCCATAATAGAGTACAGTAGTTTTAGACTTCCCTACTCTTTATATATTTAATGTATGACCTACTTTCAAGGACTGTAACTCATTTTGCAGGAAGTAATCAAGCGGCTGATTATGCAAGGCAGGAAACAACTAGAAGAGCTGGAGAAATCAATTCGCTTAGCTAAGTCATAATTCTGTATAGTATGAACATACTTTTGAAGTTGTAGTTAAGCTTGTATTATATAAATAGTAAATTTTTATTTTGTAACCTATTTTTTGTCTCCTTTGTAAGAATATAAATAGACTACTCTACATAGTAAACTTATTTGAGTAATACTGAACCATTTTTGTAATGGTGAACTATATCATTTTTTAACATCTTTCCGAGTTACTGTACAAGTATTATTCTGTAACTTTGCACCTTTTGTTACTGTAGGAAAAGCACTTGTAACCAATATGCATGCAAAATGTAGAAATTCCATTTATTGCAAAAAAATTACATATTGTGGAGAAATGAGGATGAATACAGGCAAAAATTGCAACCTGACATGGCAGGTTTTATACTGGAATGGTTTAGATACTGCTGAGAGAACAAGAACAACGAGAGATAAAGTGTTGATTCTTAAGTCTCCAAAAATCTCCAAAAATTAAGTCTCCAAAAATTAAGTCTTCAGTATTTAAATATACTGACACACTGTACATAAAAATTGGCAATAAACATGGAAGGCCAATGTCGATTTTCAAGCATAAGTTGGGTGAGGAGGGGAGGATTGTTGAAGCATAAGCTAACTCTCTAAGCAAATTGAAACCACCACCAAAATATATTACACATACACACACACTATACTGCCTTGTACTTTAACATCATACCCACCAAATCGTTTAACAACCAGGTACCCATTCACTGCTGGGTGAACAGATGCTACAGTTAAGGATTGGTGCCCAGTAAATCTTCCCCGGCCAAGATACCAACCCAGGGCAAAGCGCTCGCGAAACGCCAGGAGAGTGTGCTACCACTTTGTTATGGGGACCGCGTACCTGGGATTTTTGGGATTTTGGTTTTTACAAAATCAAACCATGGGGCTATTGGTTTTTAATGTAAAGGTGTAATTTTCAAAATATAATGATTCAACTAGAACTAATATTTTTACTATTTTCTGGAAGTACTGTACTGGTATTTGACTTGTATGAGATCTCTGATTGACTGTCATGCTCAATTGTTAGTTCTATAATATAGAAAAGGAATTAATAGGCAAAAAATTGCAAATTGAAGCTTTTATTTTGTTTTTTATAACTACCCTATTTAATAATTACCCTATAATGTGTGTGAACTACCAAAGCTTTCAACATTTGAAATCAATTTAATAACAAATCTAGACAAAACTTGTGTATGATAATGTAAATAGCATTGGACAGTATCAATATACTTTACTAAGTAGAACATACACAATGAAATAGTGATTCGGGTTTTATTCAAAGAACAGCCATTTATATTAAAATGTTTAGAGTACACAGGTTGTCAAGACAACAAAAAATGCAGCACTTTCTGTCGCCTTGGCAGATGCCTTTTGACAAGATTGTACCTACATACCTCACAAAGAAACTACTCACAATCCTCATACTTAGCTTGATGCTAAATTAAATGCTCTTGAACACACACACACACTCTTCCAACTGCATACATTATCATCACAGTCCCTGCATACATCATCATCACAGACCATATACACTGATGATCTCTTAATTAAGCTTCAGGGAGGGAGGGCAGGAATTACTGGCACTGTATGCCAGTTTAATGGCAATACTATTGTGAGGCTTGTATCAGTAATTGGACATTCTGTCTCAAGTTTAAATTTTTTGCTATTCTTGTTGTGGTCAAGATTATTGAAAACCTTACTTATAGATACCGTAAGCAATTATGATTACTTGTTATCCTCATTATCAGGTCTTAATATCTTATAATTAAACTCATAACATGCTTGTGTCTTAAGCCAGACATAGTTACATATGCATATTTAATAAAGCAATTAGTTTCAAATTGCTGTGGATCCCCTCCTTCATAGGTCTCTTAGACCATGATTAAATAATTATCCAAAGAAAGTATATGTCCAGAAGGCTACATTTACCTGAATTTACCTAAATGCCACCATTTTTTGTAGCCTCGATGGGGACGGGAAAGTGCCTCCCTACGTTGTGGCTTATTGAGCTTGAAATTATTGCCTCTTGTGTGCATTACAATAGCCCTTTAAAGAAGTTGTCTGGATTAATTCAGACAACTTCAGATTAATTCAGTTCTAATTTGTTAGTACATTATTTTAAAGGTCTCTCAATGAAATCAGACCCGTCATAGTTGGTTTGTAGTGCTTATTGCCCTGAGGCCTTCAACCGTTCCTGCTATGAGAGTTGACTTTGTTCTCGAGTAATTTTTGTCACTGTTGAAATTTCTCCGAAGCAGATATGTCTTTTTGAAGGAGCAGTCACTGTACTTGGTGCACCAGAGATGTATAACTGAATAACTACTTTCTTTAACATGAAATCAAAAGTCTTTTAATTATTCCCAAGGTTTGGTTACCTTTTTTTTTTTTTTTTTAGTGTAGCGTGCCTACTAGTGAAGCAATGTTCAATAACTGGTTGATCATAACTCCTAGGTCATTTTCTTCATGAATCTGGTGCATGAGGAAGGTTCTTCAAAGATATGACCTGTGGTGTTATGCCCTGTAAAGCTCATTAATATATTTGTTCATTAAGGTGAGAAGAGAAATGCCTGAAAGGCTCTCTAGGGACAGTTGGAGTGAGGGGGTGGAAAAAGAATGGGGTAAGTTGGGAGTGAAGATTTGAGCAAGAAAGCAAATGCCTATTGACACACTTGTTACCTTAATCTATCCAGTCAACAACAGTGGAAATAAGATACAGTGGAGCTCTGCTCTTGTCCTCATTACAGCTGTGCCTTCCCCCCTACCATCCCTCTCTCTCTCTCTCTCTCTCTCTCTCTCTCTCTCTCTCTCTCTCTCTCTCTCTCTCTCTCTCTCTCTCTCTCTCTCTCTCTCTCTCTCTCTCTCTCTGGCTCTCTGTCTCTCTGGCTCTCTCTCTGGCTCTCTCCCGCTCTCTCTCTCTCTCTCTCTCTCTCTCTCTCTCTCTCTCTCTCTCTCTCTCTCTCTCTCTCTCTCTCTCTCTCTCTCTCTCTCTCTCTCTCTCTCATCTTTCCTAGCCACATTCCTAAAAAAAATAGGATATAATTGATTTGATTGACTTTTAAAGTTTAAGCCACCCAAGAGGTGGCACGGGCTTGAATAGCCCGTAAGTGGTAGATTTTGTGGAGTGACTGTGATCTTTGGTCGTGAAGGGATATACTGTATGCTGAGCGTGCATTTGACCATCTGTCCTCACTATGTGGCTACTATCGCGTGGGAGGATACTGCTTGACAGTATTTATGAGGGTGTCCAGCTGCTGGACTCCTTTTATGGACCAGAAGAGTGGCAGTGTTGATGGCTTCAGGGTGGTTACTGCAAGGTTCAGGGAGTCTTAAAGCTCTTCTAAGGTCGTTGGTTACATTCCAGGAGATAGTGAAGTAGTGGCTGTGATTGGCAGAAGATGCATTCTCACTCTCTTGGTTCACTAATATCCCAGTTCCATTTGTAACATAGATGTAGTCTATTTAACCGAACTGCTATTTTCCCGTGGATTCGTTTTGGGATATTTAATCTCTAACTTGGTGGCCTGAATATACCATATTGCAGAGGGTGAATCTTCTGCTACTCACTGTTATAGGTGGGCTTTGGGTTTTGTATGTACTCTAGGCTGGGTTGGATTCTTTTGTGGATCACTGAATGACGAGTTGCCAATTCAGCAGTTTCTTCAGCTTTCTCATTTAATGGGATTCCAACATGGAATGGGATCCAGTTTAGGGTTATGTCGAGCCTTTTGTCTCTAGCTTCTTCTCCTAGATACAAAATTGCGGTAATTATTTCCACATTGTCTTTCCACTGCTGACAGGATATGAAGCTGAACCATTTACATTTGATCACCAAGGATGGCTACCCCCCTCATTCCCCGTCACTACCCCTCATTACCTCTCACCTTCCCTCACCACCCCTCACCTCTCACTACCTCTCACTACCTCTCACCACTATGTACTGTAGCAGGTCTCTAACCCCATGTTGCACAGTCGAGTGTGAATGCTAGTTTTCATTGTACCAGCATTTCAATAACTCACTTAATTATATGTTAAACAGATCTGTAACTCTGTCATGGAAGATAGAAGAAAATGTATATATGCTGGTTAGCATTGTAAATGTGTGTGGCCACGTCTGTGGTAGAAAACCAAACTTCAATGAGCTTCTAGGGTTGAGCGCTTGATAACCCACCATTGCACAGTATGCAGAACAGATCTCCAGCCCCGTCTGTGTGAGACAGACGACAATGTGTGTGTATGCTGGCTGCCATTGTGAATGTGTGACCACGTCTGTGGTAGGTAATATACTGGAAAAAATATAGTGATCATCCCTCACTACTCTTCACTAACCTCACTACCCCTCAACACTCCTCACTATCCCTCATCTTCCCCCCAGCCTCTTATCACTGTTCACCACCCATCGCCACCCTTCTACCACCACCTTCCTTCCCCCCCCTCCCTCCACCACCATACCACCCTTTGTTGCGTCACCTCCCCCCCCTCCCTCACCAACCACCCATCACCCCCCCCCCCACGACCAATCACGTATTATACCATATGTAAATTCCAGTAGCATGTTTTGATAAAATATTATAATTAAATCGACAGCAAACTGCACTTTGCTTCTGTGTTTGGATAACACGTAAGAGCAAAAAGGTATATATATATATATATATATATATATATATATATATATATATATATATATATATATATATATAATGTGACTATAACTTTCCAATGGTTCATACAGGTTTTTTATTCTACTGGTATTTCACGGCCGCATTTCAGATATCAAGTTTTTGGGAGGTGCCATACAGGCATACACAGCGACACTAACAGCCCGACACATATTCAGTTTCTTTCTTTATTATGCACCCCATACCCATCCCGTGGGCGGTACATACCACGACACAGGCAATCACAAACTTATTTTCAGTTCATGTAATACATTGGTCACGAATCTTGCGAAAGCCTAACATTTTAAGACTTTTTTAACTCGAGCTTGCTGACAGCCTCTAAAATTTGCATAAAATTGTTTTCAATCCAGTGAACTGAAGTGTCGTTATTGCAAGTGATAGCTGGCAACACTAGTGGTCTCCTTTGGTGTGTGTGTGTACTCACCTAGTTGTGCTTGCGGGGGGGGGGGGGGGTGAGCTTTGGCTCTTTGGTCCCGCTTCTCAACTGTTAGTCAACTGGTGCACAGATTCCTGAGCCTACTGGGCTCTATCATATCTACTTTTGAAACTGTGTATGGAGTCAGGTTTGGCGTGATATTATTAACTCCTAGAGCTTTCTCTCTCTGTCCGTTTCGTGAAGGACTTCACGAAACTGTCGTTTCGTGTGTGTGTGTGTGTGTGTGTGTGTGTGTGTGTGTGTGTGTGTGTGTGTGCGCGCGCGTGCGTGCGTGTGTGAGACCTGTGTATTGGTGCATACATGAGCGTGTCTGGAGTGTGAAGGAACAATGTCGTCTTAGGTTATGCATATTATATTATTTGCATAACCCAAGACGACAAATATGATACATTAATATTATCAAATATGATTGATTTCGAGGAACTTCGGAGATGTTAATATATTATCTGCATTTCACAAAATTCAACATTTCTCAAGCGAATTTGTTTCAAACAAATCAATGTATTCTTTTGTTTGAAAATTGAAAACCTAGGATTTAGAATGTTATTATTGTAAACACCTGTAGCGAACCTAATTGATTGTATACAACAAAATAGGCTTTTCAGGCCTGTGCGAATCTGTAACGACAGACATATATATTAAAAAGAGCAGTAAAGGTCAATATGTAGAGCCACACATACTGCTCTTTGCTATGCTAGTCAGGTCATCACTACACACGAGCTAACGACCTGAAGTATAGAAGCCAGCCAATATAATCCATATATGTAAGAGAGAATGGAGGCAGGAGCCACTGAGCAGTTGTAGTGTACCTTGTACCCATCTTGTGAGTGGCAGTGGAAAAAGATTCCAGAGGCACTTAACAGATAAGGTTCCTGAACCCAGAAAATCGTTTGGCTAAACCTTTCTCAAGTCAGAGTCGCGATAGGTGGCAAGCGGCGTGCCTCAAGGATCTGTATTGAGACCCATTAAGATCAATTCTTGAGTATGCAGCACCGGCAAGGAGCCCCACTTGGAAAATCAAAAAAATATTAATTGAGGAATTACAGAGATATGCGCCTAATCGTTTCCCAAAGATGAGGGAAAGCCTGCAGTGAAAAGCTGAGCAGTCTCAAACTTACCGCGTTGAAAGAAAGGCGAGTGAGGGGGAGGGGATATGATAACATACGAGATATTAAGGGGAATTGACATATGGACAAAAAGGCAATATTCTAAATAAGAAACTCCAAGGTCAGAGGACGGGGGGGGGGGGGGCGGAAGCTGGAGAGAGATGAGGCAGGATCAGAGAACACGGACGGATGCTGGAGAGACAGGTGACCCGGAGAGACGTCTTCCCGTCACGCAAGCATTTTATTGTTTCTTAATTACAGTTAGTACTTAACCTATAGCTATAATGATATTAGTTTTATAAAACTAATAAAACAAAACTAAAATATTACAATAAATTGTAAAGTAACTCAGGATATTTTAGAAATTTTGTATAAAATATCTATTGTTTAATAAAATTGAAAAAGAAATTCCTGATGTTTAAAAGTTGTGTATAGCGAATTGAACTTGAAAACTTCATCCTAAAATTCTGAGTATCTTAACAGAAAACGGTGATAATAAATGGGGAGGTAAATGTAACAGCACAAGTAAGTGGAATTATGTACTATTCCAACAGTCAGGAAATGAACTTATTACACCTAGTATTAAATCGTACTGTCAATTCAGAGGATGGGTTGCAAATGTATATTTGATAGAACCCAATAGGCTCCAGAATCTATACACCAGTTGATTGACGGTTGAGAGAGCTGGGACCAAAGAGCATAAGTTCAACCCCCGCAAGCACAACTAGGTGAGTACACACCACGCCCCCATGATGACGTCAGAGACTGGGGACCATGACGTCATGAAGGGGGAGGAGGGGGGTAGAAGGGGTCTGGTTATGTCAACAAACTCTATGTAGAACATGGCCGTTGACACTGAGATGTTGTAAATGCCGGAAGGGGAATAGAGGAATGAGTTGGAGGACAGCAAAGGGTTAGACGAGGCGTAGGAAAGGATGGAAGATGGAGGAGAAGGATGTTAATCAAGGAAGATCAACAGACAAGGAGAGAGAAAGAGTGAGAGAGAGAGAGAGATGAGTAGCAGCTGGGTCGGTAGCATTCATTTAGTTTATGGGTATGGGTGGTGCAGGTGGTGCACTGTGACAGCTGGTGAGGGAGAGAGAGGAATGGTTGTGGGGAGAGAGAGAGAGAGAGAGAGAGTGGGGGGGAGGCTTCGATGCACCAACAGAACTGTTACATATAACATCTGGCGGCTTGAGTGGGCATACTATCATACACCATCCGGCTGAATTACTGGAGAGGGGGTACATCTTATAATACATCCGGATGACATACTGGAGGCGACGCTGTATCCACCATCCGGCTGATAGACTTGGTAGACATATCTTTTACAACATCCGGCTGACAGCTGCTATTTTGTACGCTCCTTCCGTTACTACTACTTTATCCACTACTTCTTTCCTACCTTTTCCTTGTGGTCCTGCTTGTCCACAACACAGCCAGACGGCCCTTGACCCCTAGTCGCCGGAGACACAACAGAGGAGGATCGTGACCACCGGTTCCCGAGAGAGATGAAAGAGGATTCGAACCCCCGCAAGCGCTGGATCAGAACGGCCGAGGCCCAAAACAGGAAGCGAAGTTCCAAGGAATTTATAGACTGGAGACATCCCCCTAATGCTCTTGTGTGTGGGATCCAGGTCTCTTGTTTACGATGCTTGCAATAATGATTTGTTTACATATTTTTATTGTTGGTGGTATGAAGGAGATATTTAATTGTGTAATGACTCAGGGGGGGGGGGGGGGGGAGGGGGGAAGTTTGTTCGGTGATAGACGATGATAAACGTGGGTATGATTGGGTTATACTTAATAGATATATTAAATGTATATATATTTAGATATGCATAGATATACTAAATGTATAGACCGTTGTGTTCTATATACACTGGTATTCATTTTTCTGCTTTCGCTCTGTCTCATTCTCTCTCTCTCTCTCTCTCTCTCTCTCTCTCTCTCTCTCTCTCTCTCTCTCTCTCTCTCTCTCTCTCTCTCTCTCTCTCTCTCTCTCTCTTTGCCCCCTTCCCTCTCCCCGCACACACACACACACACACACACACACACACACACACACACACACACACACACACACACACACACACACACACACACACATTGACGGTTGAGAGGCGGGACCAAAGAGCCAGAGCTCACCCCCCGCAAACACAACTAGGTGAGTACACACACACACACGTTCTATCTCTCATATTTGTAAATTACCTAACTGCCGGAGTTGAGCCTTACATGTCGATGTTTGCAGACGATGCCAAATTAATGAGAAAAGTTGAGACATGAGAATTTTAAACACACTCCAAGATGACCTAGAAAAGCTGTAGGGTTATCCTGAAGAATGGCTACATGATTTTAACACCATTAAATGTAAGATTATTAAAATGGGAACAGGAGACCAGAAGATACACAATGAAGTGGTGAACTGCCTCTCTCTCTCTCTCTCTCTCTCTCTCTCTCTCTCTAACTACTAGAGAAAACGTCTGAAGAGTTAAGATAGTACCAAGCATAGCTCCAGAGGCACGTATGTATAGCATTACGTCAGTCGCAAAGTTGACAACATCATTCAGGAACTTATATATAAGGAAACATTTAGATCACTGTACAACACGTACGTGAGACCAGAGTATGCAGCCCCCATCATCGAACCTCCATTTCC
>NC_091217.1:4905837-4933337 GCF_040958095.1 Procambarus clarkii | reverse complement strand
GCCGCTGCAGGATGCATCCGGCCCCAGGAAGGCATCTCGCGGCTCCAGCTGCAGCGAGCGAGGCTCCATCAGTTCCGTATCTTCAGTGACGGCAGTCCTGAGAGATCACCTGGGAAGGTCCATATCGCTGAAGGTGCGGCGACCCAGAGCAGGGTCGGCTACGGTGTTCCACGGCTCTCCCGCCCTGGCCGCAGCTCAGCCCCCGCGTCGCCGCGCCGTGTCGCTGCGGCTCCCCCGCAGCCACCGCCGACCGCACGACGCAGACACCAACCTCCCGACCATCTACATCGAAGACTCTCCGCGCGCCAAGGGCCACGTCCGCGAATATCGCCGCAAGTCGTCTCTGAGGCGCGCTCTCTCCCTCCTGAGTATTAACTCCCTGCGGCAGGAGGCGCTAGGGCACCACCACAAGTCGCAGAAGCCGGTGCAGAAGATCCTGCGGCAGCCCCGGCGGCGCCACACTACGGTGAGAGGCCTCAGCGGCATGGCCATCGACGAGGCTAACCAGCCAGGCGTGCAGGGCTGTAACACCCTCTACTACCCCACCGCAACCAGCATGCGGCACGCATACGCCGCACGACGCACCTACAGCGACCACCAGAGCTAGCGCCCGACCAGGACCCCGCCCTCCTGCACCACCACACTCCTGACGGGGGCGGGGTGTGGCCCCAGCCTCACCCTCCAGGTCCCCCTCCGTACAAAACACTGACAAACGTCGACTGAAAGGGCTGCTGACCCCACACCAGAACACCAAAGGAATTACATTAAACAAACAATAAGTTTAACCATAATTCCCGTGATATGGAAATCCAAATGTGACCCAAGACTCTAGCAGTGAATTATTATGTATGTTGCAATGCATTGTATGCATCAAACGGACCGAGAGATGTGTATAAACTGGCATAATATAGAGCAAAAGCAACATGGGTTCGCAAACAACGATACTCACCTCTCCAGGAATGACGGCCTCACGTATATATGTATTCATACCTACACGAGGCTATAGTGTTATTTGTTTTGTAAATATAATGTGGCGTCCTCATAACATTATTACTTCAAGTCTACAAAGTAATTACATTTAACATGCCTCAACAAATCATAACTGATTCCTGTAGTACCGGACTTAACAAGGAATACCAGCAATCGCAAAACAGTACAAGAGCAGTTATAGTCTGTTCAATTAGGACAAAATTGAATAACTTGTCAGTCAGAGATCTTGATTTGATATGTATATTACATATTAGGCTGTATTTTGGCATCTGTGATACTGCATTTAATATATGTATACTCATACATAACTAATCTTCTCAATATTTTGAAGCTCCCAACTTTTGACGACTCCTGTTTATCATTATTAATGACACCGAGAGTATTGTCCAAAAGTAATAATATTTTTACACATAAGAATTATACATGATACATATATATATATATATACTTAAATATTTCAAGATGTTTGTTTTTCCCTGAATTGCGTGCAGTCTTGAAGGAATTACCTTCTACAGCTGCAAACTATTATGCAAATAGAAAATGGCTGTCTTTTGCGCATTTGCTACATTGGAATTCTTCAAAATTTCAGCGTCTGTAGAATAACACAAGCGCTGAGATAATACTGAGGCAGTGTGATGGGATCGAACTTGCGTCTCTCAACTCAACTCAACAAGTGACCCATCATCTTCCCTCATCACAAGTGACTCATCATCTACTCTCATCACAAGTGACCCATCATCTACTCTCATCACAAGTGACCCATCATCTACCCTCATCACAAGTGACCCATCATCTACCCCATCATCACAAGTGACCCATCATCTACTCTCATCACAAGTGACCCATCATCTACCCTCATCACAAGTGACCCATCATCTACCCTCATCACAAGTGACCCATCATCTTCCCTCATCACAAATGACCCATCATCTACCCTCATCACAAGTGACCCATCATCTACCCCATCATCACAAGTGACCCATCATCTACCTTCATCACAATGACCCATCATCTACCTTCATCACAAGTGACCCATCATCTACCTTCATCACAAGTGACCCATCATCTACCCCATCATCACAAGTGACCCATCATCTTCCCTCATCACAAGTGACCCATCATCTACCTTCATCACAAGTGACCCATCATCTACCTTCATCACAAGTGACCCATCATCTACCCTCATCACAAGTGACCCATCATCTTCCCTCATCACAAGTGACCCATCATCTTCCCTCATCACAAGTGACCCATCATCTACCCTCATCACAAGTGACCCATCATCTACCCCATCATCACAAGTGACCCATCATTTACTCTCATCACAAGTGACCCATCATCTACCCCATCATCACAAGTGACCCATCATTTACTCTCATCACAAGTGACCCATCATCTACCCCATCATCACAAGTGACCCATCATCTACTCTCATCACAAGTGACCCATCATCTTCCCCCATCACAAGTGACCCATCATCTACCCTCATCACAAGTGACCCATCATCTACCCCATCATCATAAGTGACCCATCATTTACTCTCATCACAAGTGACCCATCATCTACCCCATCATCACAAGTGACCCATCATCTACTCTCATCACAAGTGACCCATCATCTACTCTCATCACAAGTGACCCATCATCTACCTTCATCACAAGTGACCCATCATCTTCCCTCATCACAAGTGACCCATCATCTTCCCTCATCACAAGTGACCCATCATCTACCCCATCATCACAAGTGACCCATCATCTACCTTCATCACAAGTGACCCATCATCTACCTTCATCACAAGTGACCCATCATCTACTCTCATCATTAGAAACTCATCATCTTTCATACATAGTCTCACCCACAAAAAACTGGCATAACTTGTATCACTAATATTGTAGTGAAAGGCTATAATAAAAATCCATATTTAAGAAAACAGTTGACCCAAAGAAAATATAACTACTGCTAGACATAATCGATAGACATAGCTACAATAAGAGACTAGACATAGCAGAAGTACCTTACACCAAACACCAAGCTGGTGTCATGGTTTGTCCTTCGCCATGTCAGCGTGTGGGACTCCATGTGTCGTATGTTTTTAGTATATTTAGTATTTTAAGTTGGCGTTATTTTGATAAATATATATACATACCCCCTTGTTAGTAGGCGTTAGTAGGCATCCTTGTAAATCTCTGCCTAATCTACGTCCTTGTGGACTGCTTTTTCACAGATGACATTCACGCTATGTCATCTGCTTTCAGATGACACATTGGTAATGTCATCTGCTTTCAGATGACACATTGGTAATGTCATCTGCTTTCAGATGACACATTGGTAATGTCATCTGCTTTCAGATGACACATTGGTAATGTCATCTGCTTTCAGATGATACATTGGTAATGTCATCTGCTTTCAGATGACACATTGGTAATGTCATCTGAATTTGAAATATAGAGGGAATGATGAGAAGAGTTAAAGGAAGGACCTGGTAATTACAAATCCAAATAACATATGAAACTGTTCTGAGAGTGAAAGTAAGAAGTTTTGTACTTCGTACTTTTGTACTTTGTACTTTTGTACTGTATTTGTACGCACACAAATACGAGTTAAAGGTGATGAACTTGGCCACCGTAATCTTATCACCAGCAAGACGGACGAGTCAAGGAACTGGAGCAATAGAGTTTATGTGAATTTTAAGGTTACTTCTGTAACCTTAAAATCCCATTCGGGTTGGACGGCAGAGCGACGGTCTCGCTTTATGCAGGTCGGCGTTCAATCCCCCGACCGTCTTAAGCGGTTGGGCACCATTCCTTTCTCCCGTCCCATTTCAAATCCTTATCCTGACCCCTTCCAAGTGCTATATAGTCGTAATGGCTTAGGGCTTTCCGCTGATAACTCCCCTCCCTGTACATAAGTACATCGTTATCGGGTCATATAAATTACACCTTGAAGTCGGCACTTGAATAAAATAGAAGTATGCCATCTGAACACCTACAAAACAACAATGTTTATTACCTCTGCTGCCACAAGATGCCCGAGGTGTGGGTACGGCATCTTAGCTCCACCGCCATCATGTAGGTAATAATTGTAATTACGAAGCAATAAGATGCTTATCTTAACATACTAAGTAGGTTAGGTAAGGTCGGTGTTTTCTATGAAGCTTTTCAAGGTAAACTATTATGTTAAGTATGTCACCTATGCACATATTTAATAAGTCAATATTGACTTATTAAATTTGCGAGAACGGGTTGCATCATGTCTACACCAGCTACACAGACTACTGCTCTGGAAACACAAACCGAAACTGTCTCTATTTTCCGCTTGTTATAACTTGTAATAAAGTTGTTACATTTTGGCTTAACGTGTTTATGACGTATTAGAACGTTGTTACAACTTGCTATATTGGTTGTTATAACTGGTTAGGAGGTGTTAAAACTTGTTCGAACGTTGTACCAACGTCGTAGTTTCGGTGTGTTTGGCGGGTGATGCTGTTATCCACCTGAATAATTCAAATGACTAACTTTTAATCGCATTTTGCGGTGTTCTAAACAAAACATCTGCTAGGGGACGGGGCAGTGTATCCGTCCCGTAGGTGCTCTTGTGCTCGACTCTTGGTGCTTTGGTTTGGTCCAGCCTCTGTCTCCACCACCGTCCCCCCCCTCCTCCGTCCCTACTCTGGCAACACTGCATGTCAGCCCTACACTGGACTGCACCGTCCATCCCCCTATCCTAGAGTACTACGAGGCTAGACAACATATTACCAGTTCACAAAACTATCCTGTCACCTCTCAAGTCCCCGGTACTCGGTGAACTTATTCACTTGAGAACGGACCACATCGCAACCTTCTCTCCTCCTCCTTCCCCCCCCCCCCGTGAGGTTTACTAGGTGCACGTGTGGTAAACTTTGAGGAGGGCCCCTTACCCCTAACCTGTATACCTGCGCTGGACCAAAGCATGCGTGGCTCACACGTCCTCTGGATGCAGGTCGGGTGACCTCGGCTTGCTGGTGTACACAGATTACCTACAGGTATGCTGCCCCCTGTCGGCGGCCACGTCCGTCGTCGGCGGCCACGTCCGTCGTCGAAGGCCACGTCCGTCGTCGAAGGCCACGTCCGTCGTCGAAGGCCACGTCCGTCGTCGGCGGCCACGTCCGTCGTCGAAGGCCACGTCCGTCGTCGAAGGCCACGTCCGTCGTCGAAGGCCACGTCCGTCGTCGGCGGCCACGTCCGTCGTCAGCGGCCACGTCTGTTGTCGAAGGCCATGTCCGTCGTCGTCGGCGGCCACGTCCGTCGTCGCCGAAGGCCACGTCCGTCGTCGTCAGCCACGTCCGTTGTCGTCGGCCTCTTATAAACCCACTAAATTATGTAGTTTACATTCACTTCCTTTTATTATATCATACAATACTAGTCTGTTTTGTCTTTAACATCTTTCTTATATAGCATTTCACTCCTTATATTGCATGTGTAACGTCAGTGGCTGTGTTGTAGTGGTTGTATTAGTACCATACCCACGTTGTGTATGGTACATGTATGGTACTTCTCATGGCATGTTGTCACGTGTATGACACAGCTTCTTATTTCAATATATCTTAAAATGACACGTAAGATACAATGAAGAATCAACACGCAATGTGATCGTTGTTACTCACTCATTTGCGTGAAGTTCTGAATAAATATTTGGGCCTTGATTCTCACCCAGGAATATATCAGTACAAGCACAACAAGTACAGTATATTTGTACAGTACAATCCCTGAAGGATTTGGAGCCAAACAGCCAGGGAATGGAGCCCTGACTGTCTGGGTTCGAATCCTTCAGGGGTGAGGAGACGAAAGGCTTGCTGTTGTTTAATTATTTTATTTATATATATATACAAGAGTTGTTACATTCTTGTACAGCCACCAGCACGCGTAGCGTTTCGGGCAAGTCCCTAATCCTAATTTTCCCCGGAATACGACCCGCCAAATCGTGTAACAACCAGGTACCCATGAACTGCTGGGTGAACAGAGGCTGCAGTTAAGGATTGGCGCCAATACTCCCCGGTTGGGATACGAACCCAGGCCAAAGTGCTCGCGAAGCACCCAGCGAGTATTTTACCATTGCGCTATGGGGACTGCTGAGACTTGGAGACTTGTGTTGGCCACACAGGGCAGGAGAGAAGCGTCTCAGCTAGCTAAGATACTCAGCTTGAGACGCTAGTTAGGACACTCAGCCAGGTGCCGATCCAATCTCAACCTTTGGTTTAGTGTTGGACTTACGGCCGCTCAACCGTTGGAGACACACCACAATTACTGACCAACCAGCAAGTACACTTTCCTCCTCAACATTGCCCACCACTTAAAATAAACTCACAATGTACATACACGGAGATGCATCACACACCTCTCTGGGTATACATCCATATCTCAGCTGGCCAGCTGTGGCCTTACAGTGCTCCAGGGCGCCATCAGCCCAGGATAAGCGCCAGCGCCCTTGGTCTTGATTGACCACTTGCGCGCCACTGGTGGCGGCAGCCAATCACCGGGCTCGTATTTTCAATTGCATCCAGCCGACGGCGGCCATTGGCGTCCCCGTGAGGCTTGGAGGTAGAGTCTGGTGGGATCATCTGACAACCGGATACTCAAAGTTTACCTGCTGTCCTTTGATAAAAGTGCCGTCCACCTTTATCAAACATTTACCCACGAACTCTCACGAAACCTGTTCATCTTTCCATAACATAGTGGCTTAAACTTGTACTTATTCAAACACATATAGGTCTATGTATACATCTAGAGCTACAAAGCTTGAAACAAGTCTATACACTACAGGTAACCTCGTAGTGCCTCCGAGCTCATAATAAACTGTTTCACAAATGATCGTGGAAAGATGTAGAGATTTCGTAAACTGGTACGTCAATACTTGATGAATCCTGGCTCTGGCAGGTCTTCATTAGCTCACTTTGCCCTCCTGGAAAAAATTTAATTCTTTGGAAAAGTTTCTCTCTCTCTCTCTCTCTCTCTCTCTCTCTCTCTCTCTCTCTCTCTCTCTCTCTCTCTCTCTCTCTCTCTCTCTCTCTCTCTCTCTCTCTCTCTCTCTCGCAGAAATGTGGTAAGAGTTGACAACCAGTTCACTGTCTCTGGTAATGTTGAATCAAGGAGTAACACGACAGACTTTTTAACCAGAAAGTTTCAGCATTTCCAAGAAAGCCCCTTAGCCACGCTCTAATATTTGAAGATCATTATTACATATATATATATATATATATATATATATATATATATATATATATATATATATATATATATATATATATATATATATATATATATATATATATATACAAATATATTTACTCCTCGTACAGCTTCAATATACGGTTCTACCTTTGAGACGGCATAATGAGAGGTGAGGAAGGAAGGAAGGAAGGAATGAATGAATGAAGGAAGGGCGTAGATGAGAAGGCAGCAGCCAGATGGAGTCTTGGAGAGAATGAGGGAGATAAAGAGGCCTCGCTCGTAAGAGAGAGAGGGTCTCAGCAGTGAAGAGGGAGTCTGGGTTGCATGGGATGAAAAGAATGGAAGCTTTGAAGGCAGAAGGAAAACTTCGGAGGCGAGGAAGCTGAAGTTGGAGGTAGGATGTGGAATGGTTTCTCCCGTGTAGGGCAAAGTTGAACCCATTTATGTAGAGGGAGGCTGAATAACTTAAGTTCGTTATTCGGGGAAAGGCAAAGTACTTTCACTGCTGCCCTTCACTTTCACCTCCAGCCCTCCCTTTCACCCCTGCCCTCACCCTTTCACCCCTGCCCTCCCCTTTCACCCCTGCCCTCCCCTTTCACCCCTGCCCTACATACAGGGCTGCCAATAACCTTGACTGCCTTCCCACATTGCCGACAATGAAGCTTACATTTGGGTTATCCAACTATTTAAGGAAGGTATTTTTCCGTTGCTACCATCACAGGTAATTACAAGTGAGGGAGAGTTAGTAAACACTTCCTGTAGCGTGTTGTAGGGTGTGAAGGGCCATCTCCGGCCTCGGGGGGTTTATTAGCCCGCTTCTATTTGCTTCTTAACTTTTGTAGAGTCATAACTGGACCGCCAAAACTGTTTATTGTTTTTTTTTTGGCCTGTGAGTTCCGGCGTCCTGTCTGCTGGTCAGCGGGTCTACTGCTGCCTGCTTGCTTGTTTGCCTGTTGGTTTGCTTGCTTGTTTGTCATAACTATGTAAGAAACTGGGAAAGGTATTTAAGCTAAGTTGGGCATCTGCTATTTATATCCAGCGAAGCGTGTGTGTGTGTGTGTGTGTGAGAGCTCACACACAAACACACACACACACACACACACACACACACACACACACACACACACACACACACACACACACACACACACACACACACACACGTATATATATATATATATATATATATATATATATATATATATATATATATATATATATATATATATATATATATATGTCTAACCTGCGCTTGAAACACTCCAACGATCTCACGTGTATTTGGTAATTTATTCCAACCTCCCCCCCCCCCCGCCCAAAGAAAAAAACGAAACCAGTATTTACCCAGGTCTTTCATGAATTTGAACTTAGACAATTTGTATGCTGATTTCGAGTTCTTTGACTGTTAATATATTCAACACCTTATTAATTTCCCCTTTGTTATACCCTTTCTTCCATTCGAATACTTAAATTGTGAGGCCCCTCGCTCCTCGTCTTGGGAAGGGAAAAGTAATTAGTTTAATCTGTCTTCTTGAAGGAGGTTCTTATTCCTGGGAATAAGCTCGCGTCCTTCTTTGTACAGGATGATGTAAATTTTATATATATATATATATATATATATATATATATATATATATATATATATATATATATATATGACATAAGTATTCATTTAAAGCACCCCCCCCCCCATCCTCTTCCCACGAGAGAGAGAGAGAGCATATATATATATATATATATATATATATATATATATATATATATATATATATATATATATATATATATATGACATAAGTATTCATTTAAAGCACCCCCCCCCCCCATCCTCTTCCCACGAGAGAGAGAGAGAGCATTAATGTTGTTAAAGATTCGCTACTTGGAACAAGCAGTTCCAAGTAGCACGGGCTATGGTGAGCCCGTAGGTACTGTAAAAATAATGAGAGCATTAACCTAACCTGCACGGAAGTATTAACAAGCATTTAGGCTGTTTAAGATCATGATAGACTCTCCCGGAAATATTTCTTCATTTAAACAGATTGTCAGTATTTCAGACTCGCGGTCTCGTGTAGCCGGCTCGCCGGACGTCTAATTCAAGCCATACTCTGATGTGATTAGATAAATGCTTCTTGATGCCAGCATTGGAAGCCTCGACCCTCACCAGCATGATGGGTAGAATGACGTCGCAATCCCTCCGCTGTTGGGGTGCGTGACGTCTGCTCTCTGCGGGAGCCCAGAGGGAAGAGAAACTAATTAAAGGAGACTCGGGGGGGCGCCTCTATATTCGTTCTTCCTGAGAGGAAAAAGCATTAGGGGTCACTGTCCCCCTTCTGGAGTTTCTTAACCCCACGGGTCATAATGGAGGAAGTAGTGAGGTCTTATATATATACAATGTTTTATCATTCTTGTGCTCTATATTGTTACTAAAACCTCAGGTACGAAAGCTCCTCATGCTGGGGATTATTTATTTGTCCTTCCCAGCTGTGCCCCGGGGAACTTCAACCTTAACAATGATGCTCGTTGTATTGTTGCAGCCCATTGCATCGCCGCCTGTATCCTAACTGAACCCAGGTGTATATGTAGCAGTGTATTGGTATAGCCACACGGCCACCGTGATACTGCGCACATCACAGGGGATCATTTCAAAACACGAACATGTCAATATGAACAAGAGAAGTCTCATCATAGCCTGTGGGCCACAACGACAGCAATTACAATCCAAGAGAAACAATCCTTCTACCTCCGCGACCAGAGCCCCAGGCGCTCAACCCGTCACCAGAGCTCGCACCAACCGTCCAGAAGACCGTGACAGATGATTGATTGATGAAGATTAAGCCACCCAAAAGGTGGCACGGGCATGAATAGCCCGTAAGTGGAGGCCTTTTTGAGCCATTACCAGTATCAATAGATGATACTGGAGATCTGTGGAGGTGCGACTGCACCCTGCGTGACGGGAGATGTCTCCCGTACCGTGACAGAGCTACACAATATATATATATATATATATATATATATATATATATATATATATATATATATATATATATATATATATGTAACCAGTTTAACCAAGGTTAACGACAAATTGCACGGAGGGTGGGGGAGGGGGGGGTGTTGCAGAAGAACACATTCACAAGACTTCAGAAAAACATAGATATTCCCCGACGCTATATATGTGTTGCCAGAGATGTCACCCATGTGCATTGACCTCTGACACTGTAATACTTGACCTTTGACACCATAACAGTGGGCGGGGGGGGGTCATGGCTGTCGGTAATCCCTCTCTTTGCTTGATTAAATCTCATTCATGTGAAGAGGTATAGAGCCAATTACGCCCACCATGTTGAAGATTAATATGTGATCTTTTGATCCAGAAAATGCCCCCGTGACAAGGTGAGAGGAGCAGCGGCTGTAGTGTCGCGACGTTTATACAACGTTTGTGTAACGTTTGTACATGATAAGTGGAAATAAGAACGGGTCAAATCTTTTGACGACATCTGTGTGTAGTTGCTAGGTATCCCTTCAGGATGTATACTCTGACTGAGAGTATACTGAGTGACAGTGACAGCCCGAGTCCCCCTCGAGACCCGCTCCTGTGCCAGGTAAGTCCACCACGGGCTCACCATAGCCTGTGCTACTTGGAACTTTTTGTTCCCAGTACCTGAATTGTGATCAACAACAACAACAACAGCCCGAGTCAACCTTGTGGGTACCACTGAAGTACATAGGGTACCCAGGCCATCTCCCCCCCCCCCTTGCACATGTGGGTTAGGCTCTAGTTTCTGGCCTCCAAACTTTGGACAGACAGACAGACAGACAGACATTCCTTCTCATAGGTATAGATATATACCAACCCATTCTCCTGTCTAGATAGTACTTTGTGTAACTCTGTGCACCATAGTACAACCATTGACGTACTAAGCAATTAGATAGTAGAGTTTTGTACTATTCACTTTTTAGACTTCCAAAAAAAATTAAAATAAAAGCAAACTTAAATATTCCTTGGCCTGGTATAGCACACATATGTGCTATATTACATATACTATATATGTGTGTAACTATATGTATTATACTATATAGCAGGTTGTACTATATTACATATACTATATATGTGTGTAACTATATGTATTATACTATATAGCAGGTTGTACTATATTACATATACTATATATGTGTGTGTAACTATATGTAATATACTATATAGCAGGTTGTACTATATTACATATAGTAGAACCTGCAACCCATGTAGCAGGCCCCCCCCCCCCTCTCCACGGCGCCGAAAGTCTATACAACTTATATAATTTTAAAAATAATGCTTAATAATACATAAAGTGAATAGTGGGGATTGGTGTAGGTCACTGTAGGCGTTGCTCACCGTAGACGTTGGTCACCGTAGACGTATGCTCACCGTAGACGTTGCTCACCGTAGGCGTTGCTCACCGTAGACGTTGCTCACCGTAGACGTATGCTCACCGTAGACGTTGCTCACCGTAGACGTCGCTCACCGTAGACGTCGCTCACCGTAGACGTCGTTCACCGTACGGCGCCACAACCCATCACTCTCCCGCAGGACTGCGGTCAAAAAAATCTGCTAATGAATGGCAGCCAATCAAACAATATCTCGTGAATTATAACAATGCCGCAGGTGAATGTTTACAACACTGGGCCATAATGGGACGCCAACAACACCTGTTTCCCCTCCACGGGTAAACCTCCCTACAGGTAAACCTCCCAACAGGTAAACCTCCCCACAGGTTAACCTCCCCACAGGTAAATCTCCCCACAGGTAAATCTCTCCACAGGTAAACCTCCTCCACAGGTAAATCTCCCTACAGGTAAACCTCCCCTACAGGTAAACCTCCCCTACAGGTAAACCTCCACACGGATAAACCTCCCCACAGGTTAACCTCCCCACAGGTAAACCTCCCCCCGCAGGTAAACCTCCCCACAGATAAACCTCCCCACAGGTAAACCACCCCCACAGGTAAACCTCCCACGCAATTTACCTATTCGTGTACACGAACATCCGGGCCGGTCCCGCCTCTCAGCATAGGTCGTTGGTGCTGATATAATGGGCCCAGTAAACAACTCCGCCTGTAGTTAAGACTGCGTGTTAACCAGGCCATTGGGAGGAACGCCAGTCTGAAACGACACGTTCACTAACTCGTAGGCTCCATCTGCACCGTTTAAAATGGAGGTACGTTCACCGAGAAATACAGACTTTACAGTTTGGAAATACAGTCTTAGTTTCGTGATTTGCAAAAAAACTACAATCGAGCAGTGGGTGTCACTAAGTGTAATTAACAAGGGTAGGGGTACACTTCTCTTGGAGGGGGGGGAGGGAAGTACGCTTCTCTTGGAGGGGGGAGGGGGTACACTTCTCTTGGAGGGGGGAGGGGGGTACACTTCTCTTGGAGGGGGGAGGGGGGTACACTTCTCTTGGAGGGGGGGAGGGAAGTACACTTCTCTTGGAGGGGGGAGGGGGTACACTTCTCTTGGAGGGGGGAGGGGGGTACACTTCTCTTGGAGGGGGGAGGGGGGTACACTTCTCTTGGAGGGGGAAGGGGGGTACACTTCTCTTGGAGGGGGGAGGGAAGTACACTTCTCTTGGAGGGGGTAAGGGGGGGGCAACACTCCCCAACAGGTGGGGGGGACTCTACACAGCTTTAACACCCAGGCTTGTGGGCGGTACTTAATTGTACACACACACACACCTCCACACCCGCCAAAATACACAGATAAACAGGGTGTATATATATATATACTCCGGTGTGTATATATGTCTTTTGTCACCTGTGTCACCTTGTGTCGGAATTTCATTCACCAGTTACAAGTAGGCTTGTTCCTCCAGGTAATTACGAGGTCGTTTGCGTAAATTCTACTTCTCTCTCTGTCTCTCTCTGTCTCTCTTTGTCTCTCTCTCTCTCTCTCTCTCTCTCTCTCTCTCTCTCTCTCTCTCTCTCTCTCTCTCTCTCTCTCTCTCTGAGTGTACCAAATCTCTCTCTCTCTAGCAAGACTCGACACGAAATCTTATTGCATAGTTCGTTAACTTGCCCAAGGTCAGGATTCGTCAAGAATTTACACCAACACTTACGAAACAGCTGCATCTTTCATTAAACATGTCGGGTTTGTTTACATTTTATTAGGCAGTTTACAAACTTTAAAATTTTACGACCCAAAATGGTTTTTATTGATTGTAAACAAGCTCGTTGTGCTTGGGAACTTCAAAGAGGAATGTTGGATGGTTTCATCCCTAGTTTAGTTCAATTATTATGCACCCCATACCCATCTTGTGAGCGGTAGTGGAAAGGGTTACAGAGGCACATAATGTGCTCAGGGGACTGAACCCCACAATTCATTTAGCTAAGCTAGTTACAATCTTGATGAGCAAGTTACAATCTTGATGAGCTAGTTACAATCTTGATGAGCAAGTTACAATCTTGATGAGCTAGTTACAATCCCTCACCTCATTTTGCCTGTTTGTCATCATGTTGATGGTACGCGCCTTGTGATACAACTCTGATTTAATGAGCCATTCGCGATTTCGCCTTAACTCGGCTTGTACTTACACATGCATGGCTTAATCTTTGAGACAAGCATATACAGATCCAATGAAACATAGCTGGTACACTCTGATTAATGTTTCGTGTTCATGAAGTGGTTGTATGGTGAAGAACTGCGTGTATAGGCCCATGACATCGTGTTCTAACGCTTACATAATCAGGGAGAAAGAAACTCTGCCCATTTGTTTCCACCTCCAACGGGGATCGAACACGGACCCTTAGGACTATGAACCCCGAGCGCTGTCCACTCAGCCATATATTAATATTATTATTATATGTTTTAAGTTATTTGTATAGTTAAGCGTTGGTGTTTAGTTCCTGTTGGCGATTACTTGTATTTCAGGTACGTGGGTGAAGCATATTCAGCGTTCAAACAAAGGTCGTCAGCGAAGCACTGTTTGAGAAATGTTCGAACGTCATCAGTTGTGCGTCGTGTGTAAACTGTTTCTCATCCATAAACAATGGGGTTTGGCGGCTGGATTAACGAGCATTTGGCATTTGTTGATGAGGACGGGCTGGAGGACAGGTCAGCAGTGTGGGTCGGCTGCTGCCTGGTCAAGACCAGCCTGAGGACAGGTTGCAGTTCCTCAGACCACTCGTGGTTAACACTGATAGTGTGGTTGGAGAGGAATTAGCCTACTCGTAGGACAACCGCTCTCAGCTAGTCTCTCTACCTTATACCTAGATGTCATATCACCTTTGGAAGGTAGATTAGGAGTTTGTTTTAGGCTTAGGATACGTAGTATACTTAACGGTTTATGTCTAATACTTTTGGGAGTTTATAAGTGCTTGTCCTCAACTTGATAGTGTGTTTTCAAGTGCTAGTCATATGACTTATAGTTAGCTTTGGTTCACTTCTACATAAGGGCTCTCCTTAATGAACTTTGAATTATAAATATATTATACATAATTGTTTTCTGTGTTTGTCCTAACAACCTCGTTGGTGACCAGTGGACCGGCCAGGGACGGCCGTCATCACCAACCGTACTGTTCGTAGCCGCCTCCGTATCCGGCCCTCACAGCCTTTATAATGTTGAGTGTGTTAAGGTAATTGTAAATTTCATCTTGTTTTTAATATCCATTGAGCAACTTTGACTCATTATCTGATGCTGGCTGTAGACACTGTCTTTCCATATATGCAGGTTGATCTCCTACCAGCAAAATGGTCCTCCCTGGCGCCCATTTTGTTGAGTAATGTCTTTGAGAGCATGTTCCTCTCGGCCTTTGACCAGCCATCAAACTTTCTTCTCTGCTTCCAACGGAAAGACCGTTACTCTCCTGTCGTCACTGAAGGTTCCTGTCATCGGTAGCATGATGTCCTGGGTGGCTTCCTTAAACTTTGTATTTGACCTCTCCAGCCGCACGGCATCGCTGGCTGTTCCGTGTGTGGTCAAGAGACGAGGTACAGTCAGCGTGGCGCGGGGTCGGGCAGGAGCTCCGGGGTGTGGCTGGTGTAGGTGTTCTCCTGTGTGTTCACATCGTCCCGGAGCCTGGCTGTACATCCACTCACCATCCACGCTCCCTGCTACATTATAAGGACAAACAATGGCATTTCTGTGTAATTAAAGGGGCCAATTGACAGTTGGATATGCATTTAGATATTGACTGCAGCAACTGCACCACACACACACACACACACACACACACACACACACACACACACACACACACACACACACACACACACACACACACACACACACACACACACACACACACACAGTCTCTGTCTCATATGAGAGAAGTGAAATTATTGCATCTTGGGTGTTGATATGAAGGTCATATTGGAGGGGGGTGATTTGTTCTTTGGCATCCCAGACGCCAGTGGTGCCAAGTGCATATCAAGGGGTGACGGGGTTCGCCTGCATCTAGTGGCACTGTGCCAGGATACTATACAGCCTTTATCCTAAAGGGTGAGCCAGCCCTCAACCGCCCCCCAAGGTCACATGCTCCTTGTGACCTTCACAATAGGCCTACCTTCACTCTTCAAGACAAGTTGGCTTAATATCTAACAAACAGGTTTACGAGGTCACATAACACACATCCCGGGAATGTGTAGAGCGGAACAGGTTGGGCTCTCACACTGTGGTAGAGGGAAGGAGAATGTGGCCTGTTTTTTTTTCTACCACAGACGTGGCCACACATTTACAATGCTAACCAGCATATATACATTTTCTTCTGTCCTCCATGGACAGGGTTAGAGATCTGTTAAACAGATCTCTTCTGTTCAGGGATTTATTGAACAGTTCAAAGGTCATGTACGTACTGCACAAGATGGTCCTCATAGCTTTTAAGCTTTAATAAGGAAAGTGGCACAATTTCAACTCAAAAATGCAGGTGTAAAAATTAGTAAACCCGACTGAGACAAAGCTGAGAAGTTGCAGTAAACCCGACTGAGATAAAGAAGTTGGGTTTAAGATCAATAAAGACGCAACACAAAGATACAGTGTATTCAAACATTCGAATAAAGGAAATAAAGACTTTAGGAGTGGACATAACTGGAGATCAAACACCAGAGGCACACATCAGCCGGATAACGAGGGCAACATATACCATACTGGCAAACCTCTGGTTATCCTTCACCAACCTGGACAAATATCCCTTCCGAACGCTGAATACAACCTTCGTGAGACCTATCATTGAGTATGCTGCCCCGGCATGGAACCCCTATACCTAAAGAAACACATAACGAGACTAGAAAAGCTCCACAAATATGCAAAAAAGCTCATTCCTTAGCTAAGGGGAGTTTAAGGAACTCTAAGGAACACTGTGTCTAAGTGTCTAAGGAACACTGAGGGAACTGGAACTAACTACAGAGGAGGAAAACAAGGAATATGGTAGACATGATAACGACGTGCAAGATACTAAGGGGGGGGAGGGGATTGACAAAGCAGTCATAGAAGCAATGTTCAAGTTAAGGGACAGTAGAACGAGAGGACATAATTGGAAACTAGAAACAGTTGAGTCACAGAGATGTCAGAAAGAACTTTTTCAGTCTATGAGCCATAAATAAGTGAAAGGAACTATAGGTGCGGAAGCTGTCGAAGCCCATTCGATACACAGCTTTAAATGTAAATATGTTAAGAAAAGTGAATGAAAAAAGAGTCACTGCATTGCCCCAGTAATGGTCGTTAAGAGCAGATGCTCGACCCTGTAAGCTCAACTAGGTGAGTACACAACACACACACACACACACACACACACACACACACACACACACACACACACACACACACACACACACACACAAATCCACCTTACTTCCGGCCAAATGGTTGTGATCAGTCCGTGGCTTGGTCTTCATATTGCCTCTAAGCCACATTCTTCCCTTCACACGCGGGAATTTCATCATTTGGGGTCTAAAGTCTCTTTTGTTGACGGTGGGAGACGGTATTGGTGCAGGAGGGTGAGAGGGAGGGCGAGGGGAGGGAGGAGAGTGAGAGTGAGGGAGGGTGATAGACAGAAGTGGATAGAGAAAGAGAAATAGACACATATATAGTGAGAGGCAACATTTAGTCGCCCATTCTCCCTTATCTCTCTCTCTCCCTCCCCCATGCCTCATTCCCCTCCTTCATTTTATTTCTCTATCTCTCATTTACCGCATTATTTTATCAATTATCTTCCTCCTTTTCTTCTTCTTTTATGCGTTTATGTACTGATTCCATCATTGCCGGAGCGTTGGGTCCCGCCCAAGCAACCGTTGCTCCAGAGCTTCAGTTGCTAACCGTCAAGCTGCCTATTGGCTGTTGCCGTCTCGAATTTTAAATTTTCAAATTGTTTGCCTCTTTTTAAATCGAAAACTATTTCGAATCTCATTATCGGGAAGAGTTTTGTTACGTGATATATATATATATATATATATATATATATATATATATATATATATATATATATATATATATATATATATATATATATCGTTCTTGTGTATAAACAAATTATAATTAACATTTGTTAAATTATTTATAATGTAATTGTTCCTGATATAATTTAGGACAATAAACTCATCTTGGGTTTTATACAAATTAATATAATTTAGATTAAAACATGACTGAGAAAGAGTAAACATGTTTGGCTTCGGCACATGTTTTATACATAAAATTGAAAGAATTCAAACGTCAGACAAAGGTACATTGTAACACAACAGGGCTGCCATTGATTGGTCATCAACAGTTAAACCTCAATTTCTCATTATAGTCATTATCAGGTAAGCAGTGGTAAGTAGACACAGTTAGCTAAGTTACAAGAAGCAGTAGACGCAGTTAGCTAAGTTACAGGAAGCAGTAGACGCAGTTAGCTAAGTTACAGGAAGCAGTAGACGCAGTTAGCTAAGTTACAGGAAGCAGTAGACGCAGTTAGCTAAGTTACAGGAAGCAGTAGACGCAGTTAGCTAAGTTACAGGAAGCAGTAGACGCAGTTAGCTAACTTACAGGAAGCACCTCGGGGGTCGCTGAGGTGCTGAGGATTGATGACTGGTAGAGGATAGAGTGACAGCCGCGTGATGTGGGCTACAGGGTGACTGACAGCTCGAAGAGGGATTTGTCAATCGCCAAGCCATTACGACTGTATAGCACTTGGAAGGGGTCACGATGAGGATTTGGGACGGGTCGGGTGGGGGAAGGAATGGTACCCAACCACTTGGACGGTCGGGGATTGAACACCGACCTGTATGAAGCGAGACCGTCGTTCTACCGTCCAGTCCAAGTGATGACAGCTAGAAGCGTGGTCGTAATAATACAAAGTTATCAAGACACACAGCCTGTTGACACCCGCTGCAGGCGATGAGTCACAATAACATGGCTGAAGTATGTTGACCAGACCACACACTAGAAGGTGAAGGGACGACGACGTTTCGGTCCGTCCTGGACCATTCTCAAGTCGATTGTGACTTGAGAATGGTCCATTCTCACAATCGACTTGAGAATGGTCCAGGACGGACCGAAACGTCGTCGTCCCTTCACCTTCTAGTGTGTGGTCTGGTCAACATGTTGACAACCTATTGACAGCTTTACAAGTATTGAACACAAAACAAAATATCAAAAAAGCACTTCCAAGCAGTTTCCGAGTATGGCCAACATTTGACAACTGTCAAATGTTTAAATAATTAAACAAATAATTTTATTTGTCAAAGTCAAATAATTAAATAGCTTTAATTATTACTCACTAATTACACACATAAATCACAATAGATCCCAAAGGCAGCGTCTGGGATCCTCTAGGACGTAGGTTCGAACCCTCGTCACGGCCCGTCACGGCTCGTCACACCTAAAATCCCCCCAAATCCCATCTCAATCGTGAATATAATGGATTCCAAATGCGAGCCTATTGGTCGGGTCTGAAGGAACAAATGCTAGAGGCTTGGCGCAAATCCCATAATTTACTTTTACTCACGAAACTATGGCCCAACCACTTGGGCTGGACGGTAGAGCGACGGTCTCACTTCATGCTGGTCGGCGTTCAATTCCCGACCGTCCACAAGTGGTTGGGCACCATTTCTGCCCCCCGTCCCATCCCAAATCCTTATCCTGGCCTCTTCCAAGAGCTATTTTGTAATCCTTTTTTGTAAGTAAGGGAGTAATACCTCTGTAATCCTTTTTACGCTACCGCTCACAGGATGCACACTAAAGTACCCACCTCCAGCGGCAACAATCTATCAATCAATTGTACCCACCAGGACGCTCTGTCTGCATCTATTTGAGGAGAGTTGATGGATGGATCAAATTGCTGGATAACATGATAGACGCGGGATCAATTGGAGCGGCCTCGCTGAGTCAGGTGAGTTCATTGGTTATTTACACGTTGACATGTACTCTAGGACACTGTGCTAGGCCTGTCTCAAGTAGCGGGGACCTGCTCTCACGGATTACAGGCTGTTGTCATTACGCCATTACAGGCTGTTGCTGTTCCATGGTGCATCATGCAGCTTGTACTGTTGCTGTTCTTGCTGTCTCTACTGCTGTTACTACTACTCCTACTACCACAACTACCACCCCTACTACTACTACTACTACTGTTTCAGGTACTATTCGTAGTTTACAGGTATCCTTGTTGTTGTTTAATTAAGATTCAGCTACTGGGAACAAAACGTTCCAAGTAGCACGGGCTATGGTGAGCCCGTAGTGGACTTACCTGGCACAGGAGCGGGGCAAGTAGCACGGGCTATGGTGAGCCCGTAGTGGACTTACCTGGCACAGGAGCGGGGCAAGTAGCACGGGCTATGGTGAGCCCGTAGTGGACTTACCTGGCACAGGAGCGGGGCAAGTAGCACGGGCTATGGTGAGCCCGTAGTGGACTTACCTGGCACAGGAGCGGGGCAAGTAGCACGGGCTATGGTGAGCCCGTAGTGGACTTACCTGGCACAGGAGCGGGGCAAGTAGCACGGGCTATGGTGAGCCCGTAGTGGACTGGCACAGGAGCGGGGCTGTAAATTTACAGGTATCCATTTAAAACTTTCCTTAGCAGCCTACATGAACACCCTGCAATATTTCCTCCCTAATTACAGTAATATCAGTGAACAGTTAATTAATTACAGTGAATTACAGTGAATAAATATCTCCATATTTATTCACATTTCATAAAAAATCATCTCAAGTGATTTTTTATGAAATAAAAATAAACACAAAAGCCAAGTTTAGAGTCAAATATTCAGTTTATGAGAGATGCGCTTTTCTTAGACAAACTCCTCCTCCTCCTCCTCCTTCGCTGACATTGTCTTTTGCAACAAGTTTCCTGCAGAAATAACTCATTCGCTGTGCATTAGCGCTAAGCTTAGCGTCCTCGGGCTAAGTCTCCAGGTTTTTTGGGACACTTGGGGAGTTGCTCCTGCGTCTCCAGGTTTTTTGGGGGAACTGGGGAGTTGCTCCTGCGTCTCCAGGTTTTTTGGGGGAACTGGGGAGTTGCTCCTGCGTCTCCAGGTTTTTTGGGGGAACTGGGGAGTTGCTCCTGCGTCTCCAGGTTTTTTGGGGGAACTGGGGAGTTGCTTCTGCGTCTCCAGGTTTTTTGGGGGAACTGGGGAGTTGCTTCTGCGTCTCCAGGTTTTTTGGGGGAACTGGGGAGTTGCTCCTGCGTCTCCAGGTTTTTGGGAGACTTGGGGAGTTGCTCCTGCGTCTCCAGGTTTTTGGGAGACCTGAGGAGTTGCTCCTGCGTCTCCAGGTTTTTGGGAGACCTGAGGAGTTGCTCCTGCGTCTCCAGGTTTTTGGGAGACCTGAGGAGTTGCTCCTGCGTCTCCAGGTTTTTTTTCCCTCACCTGTATATGTTAAACATGTCGTGTTGTGACGTCAGAGGGGATGGGGCGGCGGCGGGATGCCTCGGCGTTACAAATAATGTGCTCACTTGTTGTTGTTGTTGGGGGGTTGTTGAGCTCTAGCTCCATGACTTCCAGCGGACGAGTGGACGGTCGGGGATTGAACGCCGACCTGCATGAAGCGTCAAATGTGCGAGGCATTAGTTGTGAGGTCGAGGGAGGAGGGGAGGAATGAGTGGTGAGACCCGGTTGTGAGGCGTGGGGCGCCTCACTCCTCCTCATGTCCGCCTTCTGCGTATGTGGGGCGACCCCCCCCCCCCCCTCCCACCTCTATATCAATGCAAACTATTATGCGGATGACGTCAAGGTGAGGGGAAATAGTGAGGTGTAATGAGGGGCTCCCTCACAGCTCTTCAAAGAACTCATCTCACTGCGCAACTGGGCCGTAATTCATCAAGGATTTACGCAACCATTTACGAAGCCGTTACATCTTCGCGCAATCATGGCGGCTGTGTTTACGCTTATTAGACAGTTTATGAACTCCGAACAACTAAGAGGTTGTTTACAACACCCTTGGGTTGTAAACGGGTGAGTAAATGTAAACAAAGTCGCAGTGATTGTTGAAAGGTGCACAGGTTGTGTACAGCTTGTGTAAATGGTTGTGTAAATCCCTGATGAGCCGGTCGGCCGAGCGGACAGCACGCTGGACTTGTGATCCTGTGGTCCTGGGATCGATCCCAGGCGCCGGCGAGAAACATTGGGCAGAGTTTCTTTCACCCTATGCCCCTGTTACCTAGCAATAAAATAGGTACCAGGGTGTTAGTCAGCTGTCACGGGCTGCTTCCTGGGGGTGGAGGCCTGGTCGAGGGCCGGCTCATCAGTACAGGTGGGTGGGACCGGCCCATCAGTACAGGTGGGAGGGGCCGGCCCATCAGTACAGGTGGGAGGGGCCGGCCCATCAGTACAGGTGGGAGGGGCCGGCCCATCAGTACAGGTGGGAGGGGCCGGCCCATCAGTACAGGTGGGAGGGGCCGGCCCATCAGTACAGGTGGGAGGGGCCGGCCCATCAGTACAGGTGGGAGGGGCCGGCCCATCAGTACAGGTGGGAGGGGCCGGCACGCACTTGGCTCCGGCGTCTGTCACTTGTCTTTCTTGTTTACACTTGCCTCGCGTGTTTACATCTGACTCATGGGCCAGGGGGGGGGGGAAGGGATGGCTGGTGTGGTGCGCTTTCTTTTGCCTGTGTACCTTGGTGGCCAGGGTTCGATCCCCACCCCCGAACCCCCACCCCGCTTTTCTAACCTATCTATTTTCCCTCTATTATGTTTATTACATATATTTTCCCCCTATCACACACACCAGTTGATTGACAGTTGAGAGGCGGGGCCAAAGAGCCAGAGCTCAACCCCCGCAAGCACAATTAGGTGAGTACACACTTCACCAGGAAGCAGCCCGTAGCAGCTGTCTAAACTCTCGAGGTACCTATTACCTGCTAGGTGAACAGAGGCTTCAGTAAAAGAAACTATTCATGCCCATTTGTTTCAGTTTCGGCCGGGAATCGAACCCGGGCCCATCGGACAACAAACCCCGAGAGCTGTCCACTCTCCGCGAGGCCGCGTGGGTGTGCGTGGGTGTGCGTGGGCGTGTGTGTATTTATAGTTCTGTTTGCTTTTCTGCTTCACACCCCTTCCTATTTTATTTTTTTCTCTGTCTGTCTGTCTGTCTGTCTGTCTGTCTGTCTGTCTGTCTGTCTGTCTGTCTGTCTGTCTGTCTGTCTCTCTCTCTCTCTCTCTCTCTCTCTCTCTCTCTCTCTCTCTCTCTCTCTCTCTCTCTCTCTCTCTCTCTCTCTCTCTCTCTCTCTCTCTCTCTCTCTTTCTCTCTCTCTCTCTCTCAAGTGGAAAAGTTGTTTATCAGTTATTTACCAGAAAAGTGTTCTGGGAAATAACGTGAGAGCCGAGGGACAAGAGCTGAACCCCTGAAAATGGTACATTTTCAAGAGGACAAAGAAACCATCCCAGCGACTGGAATAGACTACATACAGTAGTTATAGTTAAAGGAACAGTAATAACAGTAGGAACAGTAAGGAACAGTAATAACAGTAGGAACAGTAATAACAGTAATAACAGTCTTAGCTATATTCAACACTAGTGGCCAAAGAGCGGTCAGTGCGCCTGTGATCATATCCAATCTTCCCTATTTCTAAATCTTTTCCTCTTCTAAAATTATAAAGAAACAGGCACTTTTGTGCGTTTGAAGTTGTGTCTTCAAAAGAGCAAGCAGAACACGGAGGAAGATAGAATTGGAAAGGAATGCAAGAGGCATGGTAAGGGTGATAAAGAGACTTGGAACGTCGAGAGGAATGTGCACAAGAGATCTGGTCTGGCGTAGGTGCTGAGACTAGGTCCCAGCCTTCACCTGCCATAGTCCTCACCTAGTTTTACCTAGCCCATAACTCCTGAGCCTAGCGCCATGACTCATAGGTCTTTGATTCCCAATCCGAGTCATAGATCAGCTTCGTATTCCCTTAATCCTAGTCTCTGGTCCTAGCCTGTGGTCCTAGTCTCTGGTCCTAGCCCCTGGTCCTAGCCTCTGGTCCTAGCCTCAAACTCTCCGACTCCGAGCTTCCCTACTCATAACCCACGACTCCTAGCCCATAATTTCCAGGCCCTCCTTAATCTTATCCTCCCCCCCCCTTTCCCAATTCCCTGTCCCCTCCCTCCTACGCCTTGCTCGCTAATCCTTGCCCTTCTCTCCTCCCCCCCCCTCCTCCTAGCCACGAACTCCTAGCCCCCAGACATGTAACCCCAGTGTACCCTACCCAAGATAGAATTTAACATAAAGGATAACAGGATAACAGGATAAATAAGATGGCATTAACCTACCTACCAGTGATTACACTCCATCAATTCAAATGTATAATAAATGCAGCTCTTGCACCTGGACTATTCCCCACATACTTCAAGAACGCCACAAACAGATTAACCCCCAAGCCAGGTAAACCCCCCAAGCCAGGTAAACCCCCCAAGCCAGGTAAACTCCACAACCCAATCTGAAAATTACAGGCCAATTTCCCTCCTCGAAGTACCAGGCAAAATATTAGAAAAAAATAATAAATCAGAGACTTGTGAAGTACATGGAGGAGGAAGGGAAGTATAACACCAGGCAGCATGGGTTTAGACGCCGCAGAGGGGCCCATACAGCTATAGCCCTGATCTACGAGCATATAGCCAACGCAGTGTCGAAAAAAGATCAGTGTAATATAGTGCTTAGAAACATTTCGAAAGCCTTCGACAAAGTGTGGCACACAGGCCTAAAATATAAGATGTCTGAGCTAGAACTCCTACAGAGATTTACTGCTACTCTCGGCAGCTTTATAGACAACAGAACTGCTAGGCTTAATATCGGCAGCTACTTGGGTGACTTAATAGAACTGAAAAGTGGAATACCACAAGGAAGCTGCCTCTCCCCCACTCTATTCAACATCTATACAGCTGACCTACCCCAACATGGAGAATACATCACATACGCTAACGATGTCACCCAAATAATATGCCAACCGGGACCATCAAAGCCGCTACTAGCCGACAAGACCAAGGCAGCAATTGAATTCATAAACAGCTTTGAGAAGAAATGGAAAATTAGCACCAACAAATAAAAGTTCCAGATAATACACATTGCAAAAATAATTCCAGACCCCATTACTTGACAACCTTCCGATCCAATATGCGGAGGTAGGCAGAATACTGGGACTCATGATCAATAGAACAGGGATAAAAATTCACTTAAGGGACCGACTAAACAAAGCCAAAGCAGCCTTAGGAAAACTGAGAAGATTCCGAAGCCTCAATATAAACATACAGATCCACCTATATAAGGCTCTAGTCCGGCCGCATCTAGAGTACCCCCCAGCACCACTACACACCTTAAAGAAAACTAACATGCAGAAACTACAAGCAGTGCAAAATAAGGCGCTAAGGAGAGCAGCAAAACACCGTCCACCATATGATCAGACAATCCAGGAGCTCCATGAACTGAACATACAGCCACTAAACATCAGACTGCAGCACCAAGCCATCAGGGTGTGGAACACCATCGAAATGTTAGAGGACCCAATGTTAGAAAGGTTACTCCAAGATGAGACGCCCCGATCCCATAGCTGGTGGCCCAAGAGCCTCGATTTACTAGATGAAAACCCCGCCCCACAGTACATAATTCCCAGCTGAAATACTGACCAGAAATCCCTTCCCCTCATCCATATATGGTGAAACACATGTGAAGAACCTCTCACACACCCACAGCTCCCTGACAAGAGGGAGCCAGCTTAGCTTAACTGCCAACACCCACACATCGTGTCAGCAAGGCGGACAGCCCGCCTGCCTTCATACCTCTCACTGTATTTCCCACTTCTATACTTCCCTTCACCTATGCCTCTCCTTCCTCTTTACTCCCCCCTTAAAAAGGTGTAGCCATCTCCCTGTAGACAAACACTTAATCTGTCCAGCAGAGGGAAAGATTTCTCCCGGGGAGCATCATAGCCTCACCTCCGATAACCTTACCCGTAGATAAATTTTAATAGTGGAGCGCGTCACCCGAGCCCATGGTAAACTCCCCCTCCCCCCTTGTTAACCCACGGGAGGTATACTTCCCTCTTGATGAACCCACTGGAGGTATACTTCCCTCTTGATGAACCCATGGGAAATTGAAATTGAAATAAGTTTATTGAGGTAAAATACACTCAAAGGGATGAGGTAGCTCAAGCTATTCTCACCCCGTTCAGTACATCGTGTTAATACATACATAGACACACATCACAAACAATAAACATATTACCAAACATTCTGAGAGATAAACATATACATTTCCTAGTCCCATGGGAGGTACACACCTCCCTCTTGGGCACAAGGCGAAGTAACCTATTTAGTGGGTGATAGAAAACGGAGCGTCACCAGTATTGACACTTGGCCCGCCTCTCATTACTGGGCGCGGGGACACTCTCCACCGCCGCCGGGCTAAAAATAACGCCAGGTATTTTTAGTAGTGTGGGTGAGAGGGAGTTCGAAGGTCGTTTTGGGGGTGTGGTCAGAGGGAGGGGGGGCGGTTTAATGTGAGTTTTTTTGACGTGGGAGAGGTGGGAGGGGGGGGGGTGTGTGAAGGGGGCTTAGGAGCTGAAGCTTGGTCATACAAGCACATATATGCATGTGAGTACAGACACTAGACAAAAATCACACATAAGAAATGATGAAACATTCATATATTCATTCACAGTTAAATACAGACAAGCACAGCCCCGATAAAACATATATAAATAAACAGTGATACACCCCAGTAACACAAAACACATTAAAACACCAAATAAGACATAACTATAATGTGGTTCCCTTAACGTGGCTCCTGTAACGTGGCTCCTGTAAGCAGGCTGCTGTAACGAGGCTCCTGTAACGTGGCTCCTGTAAGCAGGCTGCTGTAACGTGGCTCCTGTAAGCAGGCTGCTGTAACGAGGCTCCTGTAACGTGGCTCCTGTAAGCAGGCTGCTGTAACGTGGCTCCTGTAAGCAGGCTGCTGTAACGAGGCTCCTGTAACGTGGCTCCTGTAACGTGGCTGCTGTAACGTGGCTCCTGTAAGCAGGCTGCTGTAACGTGGCTGTTACCTAACAGTAAATAGGTACCTGGGAGTTAGACAGCTGCTACGGGCTGCTTCCTGTAGATGTGCGTGTGGGCGTGTGTGTGTTAGAGAAATATATGTAGTAGACATAATAGAGATAAAATAAATTGGTTAGAGAGGCGGAGTCCAAGAGCTAATAGCTCGATTCTGCAGATACAAATAGTAAACACGCACACACACACACACACGTACTAGTATTAAAGCTTCACGTTGATCAACCAGGCTGTGACTCATACGTCAAACTGCGAGCAGCCACGTCCAACAGCCTGGTTGATCAGTCCAGCAACCAGGAGGCCTGGTCGACGACCGGGCCGCGGGGACGCTAAGCCCCGGACGCTCCTCAAGGTAACCTCACGTTGACCCCAATAAACCCTTGTCAAGGATAACTAGATTCGCTAATGAGAGGGGAACAGTAACGAGGGGAACACAGAGGGGAGAGAGAATTACAGAGAGACGAGGACTAAAGGGGAGAGGTAATTGGCAATGACAGGATGAACAAATCCACAAGGGCCGTAACGAGGATTCGAACCTGCGTCCGGGAGCATCCCAGACACTGCCTTAATCGACTGAGCTACGACAGGGTAAAATAAATTGGTTAGAAAGGCGGAGTCCAAGAGCTATGATCTCTGTGTGTAATGACAGGATGTTGTTGTTGTTCAAGACTCGCTACCTGGAACAAAAAGCTCCAAGTAGCACGGGCTATGGTGAGCCCGTAGTGGACTTCAATGACAGGAGATGAAGCAGACGGGGAAGAAAAGGGGAGATGAAGTTTGGACTCAAGATACGTATTATATTATATATAAGATACGGACTATTATAACAGTCTCCGTGGTGTAG